>NC_056750.1:63067316-63205196 GCF_019279795.1 Protopterus annectens | reverse complement strand
TTGTAGAAGTTTTTTTCAAAATATCCTGCTTAAACAATTACACACACATTCGACTGTTTTCTTAACTAAATCAGTAATGACATATGTTACTTACAAATATTAATTTATGAAAGCATTGATGTGATATATGTGCCATAAACATAATTATAATAGCCTTTTGTGTGTAACATTACTTAGAAATTGGATTCTGACAAACTTTGTAAAAATAACTGATATTTGGATTTGAACCCTGGATCATGTGTGATCTATCTAAAGTCAGTACATTTTCACCTCAGGCCACAATGACAATCACATAGCAGCTGAGCATTCATTCAGTACTGTTTAATGTGCTGACATCACACAAGCCTGTTGTGCTACGGAAAGCTGACGAAATAACAGTTATCACTTTCTTCCTTAAGCAGGTAAGCATTTTGGTTGTCACTCAGCAGCAATCAAGTACAGAAGGCAAAACCAGGAAAAAAACACATGAACTTATGATGAAAGTGATTCCTGCATCAGGAGTAATAATTTCCACACTCCATTCACACACTATGGACTTGAACCCCAGAGAAGCTGCGTTAAGGGGCAAAGTCACTGCCTTTACAGCTTCTGCCACACAAACAGGTATACAAAATGTGCACATCACTCAGTCATTAGACACACAGCACATCTGTGCCACATATGTGTGTGTGCTAACGAAGATGACAGAAATTAAATTGTTCACTCTTTCTGTCGTGTGAGTCCTGTTTGTGTTCCGCTAAGCAGTGCTGAAATTACACAGGCAAAAGAACATATATAACAACTTACATTCCACACAAGGAATCACAAGCTGCATTTTCACATCTGCTGCAAACATTCTAAGAAGCATGTAGCTTTAAACCTTGCATCCTGTGATGCATTCCATTAAAATCATTTCATTTAACCTGTGTGCTACAATGATACTTCGATGCAATGTAGAATTTATTCTCTTATGCCTCTTCAGAGTGCTGCAGCAAAGCACATCTGTGCCAGTGTGAAATGCTCTACTGATGGCAAGACAAATTACATTTCTCAGTTTGTACCTTGGCAGTGGACTCTCATTCACTGCTCCATAATGCTGCCACTCAAGAGTGTACCCTGCCAAAATGTGTGCAAATGAAGAACACAAAAATATAAAAAACAAAGAAAAGACAATTGTCAGTAGTAACAATATAGGCTAATACTATTGAAAAGGCAGGATTGTGGATTGTCCTAGATTTGTGTGTGTTACAACCTGATCACATGCTCAGAAAATATGCATTAACTCTGTCAGACAGCGCACTGTCTGAAATTAAATCCTCAGCTCAGTGCAGAAACAACATACACACAGTCATGTTTCTTATCTCTTTGCCAGTGCCACCAACACAGGACTAGAAAACATTACTTTTTCATGTGCTTGAACATATCGAGATCAATGTAACACTGATCAATAATAATAGTCCACGCCATTTTAATGTCCGGCTGCCAACACTGACACCCACTTCTTTTTTTATTTTCTGAACATCTTCCCCTCCTCTCAGCTTAACTACCAAAATGCAATGTCATGGCCATTTATTTACCTTTGTTTCAATGTGTAATATAGCTCATCAGCATTCCAGACGTATTTTAAGTAGAGCTTATCTTAATGCTAGCCTTAAGGGCATTTTGCTCTCCTGGCTTCTTGAGAATTCATAGACTCACACAGAGTTGCTAAATCCTAACAGCACATCTGCCCTTAGCAGACGACTTCTGTTTTGGAATTCTGTTAACCAACAGTCTCCTCCCATTTCCAAACACAGCATTTTACACTCTCATTTCTATAGGTTTCATAATATACTACATTAATGTAATAGAAATGCGGGACCCTAAGTTTATACCTGCACTCAGATCAGCAGCCAGATATACAGTGACTTTGGACTTAGAACAGCACCAATCACAATAACAATATGAACTGTGAATGTACTCTATATATAGTTACTGTTATTGAATGGGATTTGTTTAAGTGTCCTTGGAGTAAAGCGTTCATTGTAATTTATATGGAAAATAGAAAACGATATATTACTTGTTGCTAACTTAGATCTGACCAAGCTCTGACAAGGGAGAAAGCAATCATCTCTTGCTATAACTTATTAAAGCATAGTTTAAAAAAGCAAGACCAGCTTGAATATTTTTTTTCTTTTTTTAATAAGAATGTAAAGTGATCTTTGACATGGATCTTGCATAGGAAGCTGTGACAATGGCCAGTTTAGTAATCCATGTAACAATATCTAGAGCAGTTGCTCCTGTACAACTGGTTTTCCTTTTTTGTTGACCTATAATAAATATTTAAATGGGTCTACTCTAGATGATCGAACTTTCAAAAGTTCATATGATTGAACTTTTGAAAGTTCGAACATCTAATAAAAAAGTAAAAAAAAAAAAAATTAAATGAACGGTTTCCTCACATGGAGGCTGTGCCCCCCCACACCCCCTGCTATTTATATATATACCAACTCTGAGATCGCACTACAGTACGGAAATGGGAAATCTTCCCATTCCATGCTGTATGGAGATCTCTGGTAAGAATGTTCAAACTTTCATAAGTTTGATTATATGGTCTCAGCCATATGAAAGTCGGAACTTTTGAAAGTTTGATCATATGAAGGGGATGCATTTAAATACATGTATATATATATATATATATATATATATATATTTATATATATATATATATATATATATATATATATATATATATATAGATGTATATAAATATATATATATAGATATATATATAGAGATATATATATATATATATATATATATATATATATATATATATATATATATATAAATGTAAATGTTCGTTTGTTCAAAATCTTAAATCTCCGAAAGTTCTTGACAGATTACTTTGAAATTTTCACACAATGTTGCATTCGAATACGCGCGTTTTTATATACCTACTATTATATAGATGTCACACGTTGCATTCGAATACGCACGCGTTTTTATATACCTACTATGGATTCTATATATTTGTATACAAATATGCAATTTTATATGTTTTTGTTATAGCTTTCTTTCTTCTTTTTCAGTGCAATCAATCTGCTTTAGTTCATCCAAATAATGCCTCACAGAAGATCAAACTTAGGTTGTCCTACTCGCGGAGTGGAAGCTGTGCGACGAGTAATTGCAAATCAAACTGAGGAAAAACGGGCATCAGCGAAAGAGTGAAACAGACAAAGAATGTCTCAAATATGCGCCGAGGAAGCAGCAGAGCGACATGCAGCCAGACTTGAGGATGCACGGCTGCCAGCGCGGTGATCGTGTTCTGCAGCTTCAGATCTGCTTCGTTCCCAACAGAATGAACGTGATAGGCTGAGAGTGGCTGAAAGACGTCAAAAAGAAACAGATCAGCATCAAACATGACTCCGTGCTCAGCAATCATGCGATTACAATCGCCTTACATTCTGGTACAACCCAGCTGATGATTATAGTTTGAGCCAGCATGTTCTCATCGGCACTATGACTGAAGTGTGTCCTTATTGCAAGGCTCTGAAATTTAGTGGAGAAACAAAAGGAATGTGCTGTGCCGCCGGAAAAATTAAACTGCCTCAACTTGGAGAACCGCTGGAGCCATTAAAAACTTTGCTTGCTGGATACACCGCCGAATCAAAGCATTTCCTATCTAAGATCAGGAAATACAACTCATGCTTCCAAATGACGTCATTCGGTGCAGAAATCATAACAGCTCAATTTATGCCAACTTTCAAAGTGAAAGGACAAATTTATCATAAAGCTGGCTCCCTGCTTCCATTCCCAGATGGTCAACATAAATTCCTACAAATGTATTTCATCGGTGATGGCAATGATGAATTCAATGCACGCTGCGGAATTTCTATCGGCATACAAAGGTCCATCACTTCCCAAATGCAAGAGCTTCTTCACAAAAAAAACAATTTAGTGCATTTTTTCAAAACAGCAATTGACATGCTGCCATCTGATACACACAAGATTGTTATTCATGCTGACAAAATGCCTGCTGGAGAATGTGTGAAGATTCAATGTTCCAACTATAGACGAAGTTGCAATTGCTATAGTCGGAGATCAATTCCAACCTAGAGATATTGTTCTTCATTGGAGAAATGATCAATTGACAACAGTTGCAGAAACTCATCGATGCTACAATGCCCTGCAATATCCAATCATTTTTTGGGATGGTGCTGATGGATATCACTTCAACGTTAAGATGATAAATCCAGTCAGTGGAGAAGAAACAAATATGAAATGCAGCGCAATGAACTATTATTCATACCGATTAATGATTCGAGAGAATGAAGACAATCACATTTTGAAATGCCGTCAATTGTTTCACCAATACATCATAGATATGTATGCAAAAATCGAAACAGAACATTTGATATTCATCTGTTTGAATCAGACCAAGCTTCGCGCTGAAGAATACGTTCATTTCTGAGATGCAGTTGTAAAGGATGGTAATACAACTAACATTGGAAGACTAATGATTTTGCCATCTTCATATACAGGCAGTCCACGTCATATGCATGAGTACACTCAAGATGCAATTGCATATGTTTGTCACTACGGGCGTCCAGAGCTACTCATTACATTCACATGCAATCCAGCTTGGGACGATATACAATAGCTCTTACTTCCTGGGCAATCGCCGGTGGATAGGCATGACATCACAGCACATGTTTTCAGACAAAAGCTGAAATCGCTGATAGATTTCATGGTAAAACATGAAGTGTTTGGCTCTGTGTGCTGCTGGATGTACTCAGTGGAATGGCAAAAGAGAGGATTGCCACACGCACATACACTAATCTGGCTCTATAACAAAATCACTTCAAACGAAATCGACAATGTAATATGCGCTGAAATACCCAATGCCGACGTTGATAAGGATTTGCATGAAGTTGTGATGAAAAATATGATTCATGGACCTTGCGGTACACTGAATCCAAATTCACCATGCATGATAGACGGAAAATGCTCTAAGAGATATCCTTGAGCATTAGTATCCAACACAGTTACAGGAAATGAAGGATATCCTTTATACAGAAGAAGATCAGCAGAAGATGGTGGTAAATTAGCAACCATACAAATGCGAAATGGTGACATTGAAGTAGATAACTGGTGGGTTGTTCCATATTTGCCTTTGCTATCAAAAACATACAAAGCGCACATAAACGTGGAATACTGTAACTCCGTTAAATCGATCAAATACATTTGTAAGTACGTGAATAAAGGCAGCGACATGGCAGTTTTTGGCGTGCAACCAAAAAGAAGTGATAAGAATGTGGTCATACGGGTTCATGTTACACCGTCAACAACTGACTACATCGACAACCAGCCCTGTATCAATGTGAAACCTCACAGCATCAAACTTTAAATAACCGACACTTACTCCATCGACAACGCGCTACACCGACATCGCGTATTACAGGTAAAGGGCATTAACATATGTTGAGTGGGGGATGTAGTTATAATGTCAGACTGAGTGACATAAGTTTATAAATACATCCCCTACCTCACACATGTTAATACCCATTAGCTGTAATACGCGATGTCGGTGTAGCTCGTCGATGGAGTAAGTGTCGGTTATTTAAAGTTTCGATGCTGTGAGGTTTCGTTACATTCATGATACAGGGCTGGTTGTCGATGTAGTCAGTTGTCGACGGTGTAACATGAACCCGGTCATACATATCGATGAAATTGCACAGTATCAGGCTGGAAAATACATAAGCAGCAATGAAGCTGTATGGCAAATTCTTTCATTTCCCATACATGAACGAAGTCCAGCTGTTGTTCACTTAGCAGTACATCTAGAAAATGGACAACACGTTTATTTCACAGCTGCAAATATGCAACAAATAGCCCTGAATCCACCGGCTACAACGTTAACTGCTTTCTTCACATTATGTCAAAATGACGCGTTTGCGAAAACACTGCTGTATTCAGAAGTGCCTACGTATTACACATGGAATGCGAGTAAAAAATCATTTGAACGATGCAAATGAGGAGAGCAAGTCGACGGACAACCTGGCATATTCAAAGAAACTATGATAGGCAGACTGTACACTGTGCATCCTAATCAAGATGAATGCTTCTTTCTTCGCATGCTGTTGGTAAATGTGCCCGGTCCAACGTCTTTCCAACAAATGAGAATTGTCAATGGCATTACACATGCCACTTTCCGCAGTGCATGTCAAGTTCTGAATTTATTGGAGAACGACCGACAATGGGATGTATGCATTAATGACGCGTGCAATACGTCATATCCAAATCAAATTCGTGCATTGTTTGCAATCATTTTGACTGCCTGCTCTCCTTCATCTCCAACAGAGTTATGGCAGAAATATAAATTGCACATGCCCGAAGATATTTTCCGTCGAATACGCAAAGAAAATTCAAAAATGAACATGGATTTCACAGCAGAAATCTACAACAAAGAGTTGATAATGATTGCAGATTTGTACTTAGAAATCGCAAACAAAGTTCTCAATCAATTGGGAATGCCATCACCAAATTGATCTGCTGCTGCTTCGTTCGATGTAGATTTGCATCGTGAACAAAATTACAACACGGGTGATCTTTTTTCATATGTGCAATCAAATATTCCTAAGCTAACGCTTGATCAAAAAGGCATTTACAATCAAATAATGCAAACTGTCAATAACGGGGTTGGAGAAATCTTCTTCTTAGATGCACCAGGAGAAACTGGTAAAATGTTCCTAATTACATTGATTCTGGCAGCAATTCGATCCCAAAATGGCATAACCTTAGCTCTTGCATCATCCAGAATAGCTGTGACATTGCTACCAGGTGGAAGAACTGCTCATTCTGCTTTGAAATTGCCATTGAACATGCAATTCATTGAAACTCCCACGTGCAATATTTCCAAAGCATCCGGCATGGGAAAAGTATTGCAGAAATGCAAACTTATTGTTTGGGATGAATGCACAATGGTGCACAAAAAATCGCTCGAGGCTCTTGATCGATCATTGCAAGATTTGCGTGGAAACATCAGACCATTTGGGAACGCATTAATATTGCTTGCAGGAGATTTCAGGCAAACATTACCTTTGCTTCCTCGATCGACACCAGAGGACGAAATAAATACTTGCCTGAAATACTCTAGTTTGTGGCGACATGTAAAGACATTAAAATTAACTACAAATATGTGCATCCAGCTGCAAAATGATTGATCAGCTGAGATATTCTCATATCAATTGCTGGAAATTGGGAAAGGAAAGGTGCCGGTTGATCTGACCTCAGGACGAATTTCATTGCCTCATAACTTCTGCAATTTAGTGACGTCAAAAGAAGAATTGGTTGAAAAAGTATTTCTCAATATTCAAACCAATTATAAGAATCATGATTGGCTGACTGAACAAGCTATTCTTGCGGCCAAGAACAAATATGTCTATGAACTTAACAATATTATTCAGTCTAACATTCAAAGCGAGGCAGTCACATACAAGTCTGTTGACACTGTTGTGGAAGCAGATGAAGTGGTTAATTATCCAACAGAATTTTTGAATTCACTCAATCTGCCAGGGATGCCACCGCACGTACTGCAATTGAAAATTGGCATGCCAATTATCATGTTGCAAAATATCAACCAGCCAAAACTTTGCAACGGCACTCAGCTTGTAGTAAAAAAATTAATGAGCAACGTCATAGAAGCAACAATCTTGACAGGACCTTTCAAAGGTGAAGATGTCCTCATTCCTCGCATTCCTATGATTCCAACGGATATGCCATTTCAATTTAAGAGATTGCAATTCCCAATTCGATTGGCGTTTGCAATCACCATCAACAAAGCTCAAGGCCAATCTTTAGAATTGTGCGGTTTAGATCTACACACGGATTGCTTCTCACATGGACAATTTTATGCTGCATGTTCTAGAGTTGGCAAACCAGACAATCTCTATATCTGCACAGACAATGGAACAACAAAAAAAATATTGTATACCCACAAGCATTGTGAAATTAAACATATTAGAAACGTACGCTTTCTCTTTTCTTTCTTTTCCATTTAACCAGACTGAGCCACAGCAACGAGTGGTGGGGTACAGCTAGTATATATATATATATATATATATATATATATATATATATATATATATATATATATATATATATATATATATATATATATAATGTGTGTGTGCATATATATATATATATATATATATATATATATATATATATGTATGTATATATTATGTGTGTGTGTGTGTGTGTGTGTGTGTGTATATATATATATATATATCTATATATATATATATATATATATAAATAAAAATGTAAATGTTCGTTTGTTCAAAATCTTAAATCTCCGAAAGTTCTTCACCGATTGCTTTGAAATTTTCACACAATGTTGCATTCGAATACGCGCATGTTTTTATGTACCTACTATTATATAGATGTCACACGTTGCATTCGAATACGCGCGCGTTTTTATATACCTACTATGGATTCTATATATTTGTATACAAATATGCAATTGTATATGCTTTTGTTATAACTTTCTTTCTTCTTTTAAAGTGCAATCGATCTGCTTTAATTCATCCAAATAATGCCTCGCAGAAGATCAAACTTAGGTCGTCGTACTCGTGGAGTGGAAGCAGTGCAACGAGTAATTGCAAATAAAACTGAGGAAGAACAGGCATCAGCGAATGAGCGAAACAGACAAAGAATGGCTCAAATACTTGCCGAGAAAGCAGCAGAGCGAAGTGCAACCAGACTTGAGGATGCACGGCTGCGAACATGGCAGTTGCTTTCTGCAGCTTCAGGTCTGCTTCGTTCTCAACAGAATGAGCATGACAGGCTGAGAGTGGCTAAAAGATGTCAACGAGAAACAGCAGATCAGCGTCAAACATGACTCTGTGCTCAGGAATTATGTGATTACAATCACCTTGCATTCCGGTACAACCCAGCTGATGATTATAGTTTGAGCCGGCATGTTCTCATCGGCACTATGACTGAAGTGTGTCCTTATTGCAAGGCTCTGAAATTTAATGGAGAAATGAAAGGAATGTGTTGCGCCGCCAGAAAAATTAAACTGCCTCAACTTGGAGAACCGCCAGAGCCATTAAAAACTTTGTTTGCCAGATATACCGCCAAATCAAAGCATTTCCTATCTAACATCAGGAAATACAACTCATGCTGACCCCTGACTTCTTACCTCCAGCTCCTGTTAAGCCAGACAGATACTACACGGTCCCTGACTCTCATAAATTCCTTTTCAAAAACCCTACTGCAGACCCAGAAGCTATTTCTCAGGGTCCAAAAGGGGTCAAGGCTTCTACTGCAAAAAACCCTACCCCCTCTGACAGGGATTCTAGGGTTCTGGATAGATGGGGAAAAAAGGATTTACACATCTACTACTTTGGCTATAAGGGCCTTAAATTGCCAGTTTCATATGCTTAAATACCAGCAATATATCATGACAATGCTTAAATAGAAAATGATGGCAAATTCTGAATGTGCAGAAAACAAAGAAATGCAGGATTTATTGCATGCAGCTGAACAAGTTGGAAAGCATACTTTGCAATGTGGATTTGATTCTCTGGAGGCCTGTTACGGGTTCTGTAATTAGGAGGCATGCTTGGTTATAGGAACAAAATCTGCCTGACCATGTCAAAGCAAAATTATTAGATGCTCCTTTACAACATCATAGCTTGTTTGGAGTTGAGGCAGAAGAGGTATTAAAGAAAATGGAGGACAAAGCTAAATCTATGTAAACGGTCAAGGATTTCTTACAGGTTCAGCCACCTAGATTTAGCAGACACTGGCCTACAAATAATTGGTCCTTTCCAGTCTCAGACAGGCCTCAAAGGGGCAGATCCAGACACCCTAGAGGCAGATCACAGCCACAAGGATCCTACAGGTCTAAGCAGTGGAGTGCTTCTACCTCCAAAGGTGGAGAGGGCAAATCACAATCATACAGGAAACAGTCCCAATGACTTCCCCCTGCCTGCACCAAACACTTATCTTCTGGCAGCACCCTTAGGGGGAAAACTAGCACTTTTTTCACAAAATTGGCACATTATCACCCAGGACAAATGGGTTCTAGACATAGTGTCACAAGGCTACAAGTTTCATTGCCATACTAGCTGACAGGTTCAGTGCAAACTTCTCCCCCCCTCCCCCCCAAAAGGAGAGATATCTATACCAAATGGTTGCAGCCCCCCAAACATCTCAAACGCCCAAGTGAGAACTGCTCTCTCCAAAGCAAAAAACACAGCATCCATGGGACCTGATGGTGTCCCAGGCTGTGTGCTCCATGAACTCAACGAGGAATTAAACCCACAGCTAGGACAGCTGTTTAATCATAGTCTCACCTCTGGATACGTACCAGGGGTGGCGCACTGCGACTGTGGTCCCACTTCACAAAGGCGGTGCTTCCACAGACCCTGAAATTACCGGCCCATTAGCTTGACAAGCCTTATCTGCAAAGCTATGGAGAGGATCATAATGGATCTCATAAATAAAGACATAGGGAACTTGCAGACTTTGGATCCAACCCAGTTTGGCTTTGTCAAAGGCAGATCATGCCTTTTAAACTTGGTTGACTTTTGAAACAGTCACCAAAGCCATTGATGAGGGAAAGGCAGTCCATACAGCCTACCTCGATCTGGCGAAGGCCTTTGATACAATACCCCACTCGGGTATCATTGAAAAACTCATCAGCTTAAATGTTAACCCATACATCACAAGATGGGTTGCAAACTGGCTGAGTGACAGAACCCACAGGGTCAGAGTTGCTGGCGCCATGTCAGACTCAAAGCCTGTCACAAGTGGTGTCCCACAGGGCTCAGTCCTGGGCCCACTCTTGTTTGGCATCTACTTTTCCAAAGTACAAGCAAACACAGGAGGGTTATGGCTGACAAAGTTTGCAGATGACTGCAAACTGGGCCCGTAGTGAAAACACATCTGACATAGATATCCTTCAGAAGGGTCTCACAGAAATGGATGACTGGTGCCAGAGCCATGGCCTAAAGTTAAATGCCAAAAAATGCATAGTCATGCCCTTCGGGAAAAACAAGGTTACCCCTAGCTACCATATAGGTGGTAATCCTCTGAGCACAGAAGAAGTTATCAGGGACCTGGGGACCCAGGTTGACAGTAGCCTGTCATTCGACACCCATGTAGCTAAAGTAGTTAGGAAGACCTTCTACATTGCCCACCTCATCATGAAGGGATTCACATCTAGATCAAGGGAGGTCATAGTCTCCCTATACTCATCACTCATCAGACCAATGATTGAGTACAATGCCCCATTCGGAATGTATCTGACCCGACACTTGCAGCAGCTGGAGAGGCCACAAAAGTTCCTCACCAAAAGGATAAAGGGTCTCAAAAATCTGTCCTATGCTGCCTGACTGAAAGAACTTCAGCTCTATTCAGTCGCTTACCGCTTGCAGAGAGGTGACCTTTGCCTGACATACAAGGCCATGTCAAACCCAGAGTTGATGAATATGCTTCACCTCAAAAAATCTAGATCCGTCAGAGCCACAAGGGCGGGAGACTTAAACCTCGACACGGCTATAAATAGGACGTGCTGGAGGGATAGATTCATCACCCAAAGACTCCCTATGCTGTGGAACAAAATCCCGGTATATGTGAGGCAGAGCACCTCGCTGGCCTTGTTCAAGAGAAATCTTGACCAATGGATGGGAGATCGCAGATATACTCCAGGGATTACCTCAGTGTCACTGCTAGACAGAGGCACAGCAAAATAATGGGTATAGTTCCCCATACAAAAGGGGTGGCTTAAGCCACAAAACTAGGGGCTAGGCTTATAAATGCCCTCGGGCAGATAGCCTAGTATGAACCTATGAACCTATGAACCTATACCCTGCCAAGGGCAAACGGTTGGCCAGACCTGCCAAAAAATCAATGGGCAGAGGCTCAAAAACAAGTCACAGCTCTCATGGACATGAGGGCTATTCAACAAGTGCCACAGCAAGAGCAGGGACAAGGATTTTACTCAAGGCTGTTCTTGGTACCCCGAAAGGACAAAGCATGGAGACCAGTACAGGACCTATCTATTCTAAACACTTTCCTGGATATACCAAAATTCAAGATGTTGACCTTACAGCAGCTTCTGCCCATGCTGGGCAGCAAGGCTTGGCTCGTGGCTTTAGACCTAAAAGAGGCATACCTGCTTGTTCCAAACAGACAATCATGCAGAAGGTACCTCAGATTTAAGGCTAGCTCAAATCATTACCAATTCACTGCACTGCCCTTTGGCTTATCTACTGTGCCCAGGGTCTTCACAAAATGCCTGGCACCAGTAATTGCTTACTGCAGACAAAGAGGAATACAAATATATCCTTACTTGGATGACTGCCTCATACAAGTAAAGAACAACGACATTCTACTACAGCATCTGACGTTTGTGATAAGACTTTTAACATGCCTGGGGTACACAGTCAACAAAAAGAAATCAAAACTAGTACCCTCTCAAGAGATAATATTCCTGGGTGCAAGCTTAAATACAACTGCCCAGATGGCTTATCTCACTCCAGACAAACAAAGGCAACTGACTACCTATTTCAAGGAAATGGCAACAAAGGCCCAGTTATCTGCAAGAAAAATTCTGCAGGCTTTGGGCTTCATGACATCCTGCATCTTACTAATTCCATATGCAAGACTGCATATGAGGAAAATTCAATGGTACCTAAAATGTGTCTGGACACAACATTGCCACAGTCTGGAAACAATGATTACTCTCATTCCCTGCCTACAACAGGAGTTTCGATGGTGGGCAAAGGCTTGTCACCAAAACAAGAGATAGCCATTCTCACTACCCCCAGCCAGGCAGAGCCTAACGACGGATGCATCAGATTATGCCTGGGGGGCACACGTGGCAGGAAGAGACATTCAGGGCACCTGGCCCACAAACCAAAAGCATCTACATATCAATCAAAAAGAGATGCTAGCTGTTCAAAATGCCCTGACAGCCTTCAAGGACCTGCTTAACCCGGGACAACTACTGATAAAGACAGACAACACCACGGTCATGTGGTACATAAACAAGCAGGGGGCACTCATTCTTATCCCCTGTGCAGACTAGCCATGGCTTTATGGGACACAGCATTGACTTACCAAGTTCATCTGCAGGCACAATTCCTGCCAGGAAAGGAAAATACTCTGGCAGACGAACTAAGCAGAAACCTCATGGATCCACACAAGTGGCACTTGAATCCACAAGCATAACAACTGTTTTTTTATCTGATTGCTGCATTATTTTAAAATCTGCACTTAAAGTTACATTTTAGTCGAATTTGATCGAAAGTTTGCTTGTTTGTTTGTTTAATTTAACTGTGGAGGCTGCCCACTAAAGTGTGCTAGCCTGTGTAACTAATTTATCACTGTCTCTGCATTTTCTGTGTGTTTCTACCAAAAAAACAAAAAAATAATCCTTGTTTTCCCGCCTTCTTTGACTAGTTTAGACCAGTTTACAGGCATTGCTGTATTCTGGGCTGTGGTGTAGTTCCTGTGTTGTCCATTACCTTACTTGTATAGAAGGAAGTTTCTTTGCTCACCAGTGGGAGTGGGGAGCCTTGAGCAGCCTACCTGTCCTTGGGGGAAGTGACCTCAGCACAAGAAGCTGTAGTAATTGGTTGTTTGGGACCATTCCTAGCTCTTTTGTGGTTCACTGTTTAAAATCCGCATTTGCACGGCTTTGCGCAGTCGAGCACATAGCGCAGTGCCGGTTAAACTTTTTCTGGCTCCGCCAAGTCTGCTCTTCAAATTTTCCCTTAAGGAAGCTCTACTCTTAGTATAACCAGACTACTCGCTGTATTACAAGCCTAGCACTTGTTCTCAGTACTTCTCTACTAAGTAAGCACTCTCGTACTAAGTAAAGCACTACATCTACTTACCACCCCTGTGAATACTCACTTCCCTTAAAGGTATACCACTCCCTTATACTGTTCTAGCATGTCGAGTGGTAGATTACTGGCGTCGTCTCCAGTTCAGCTGGTCAATCTGGGCATCTTGAGACAATGCTACAATTGTCTCATGTACACAGACAACCCTCTCCTCCTCCCAACAAACACAAATACATGTGAGAGATGCAACTATATAGCCAAACTGGAGGCTGAACTCTCTCAACCCAGGGCTGGCATGACCAGACAGGAGGAGATGGCAACCACACACACAACAATCCCAGTCCCACATAGACCTACCACAACTGCAAACCAAACACATAAAAACACATAAAAACACAAAGACATACTCGGAGGCTCTAATAAAAAACTTACCAAAACAACAGAGGCTCCCAAAGCAGACATCCAAAAATCCACCACCTCAAAACAAAACACATGCAACACATACTTCAATAAATCAGTGTGTCGACCAATCGCAGCCCTTAAGGCCAAACACCTTGCCTGATACACTAGTAATAGGTGACTCCATAGTCAGACACACTGATGTCCCACTGACCAGGCTGAACAAGGAGAAGGTGACTGTGAGCTTTCTATCGGGGGCTAGGATCCGCCACATAACACACGCACTCAGGTCACTCCAAAGCAAGTACAAATATGACTCCGTCATTGTCCATGCTGGTGTGAATGACCTGAGACGTACCTCCCTGGACTACATGAAAAGAGACATAGAGGAGCTCTCCGATTATGTAGCCCAGGCTGGTATGACCCTGACCCTGAGCAGCATCTTGCCCTCACCAAGAATGATAACACAATACAAAGACAAGATGATCAGCTTTAACAATTGGCTCGAGTACTGGTGTCATTCCAAGGGGATCCAATGTCTGTCTGCCTGGGATGATATGTTGGACAACCACGCTGCTTCGCAAGGGATGGCTTACACCTGTCACCATTGGGCTTCCGGATATTGGCTAAGGCTCTTGCCACCCCCATAGTGCCTTTTTAGGCAAGGCTCAAAAGACAAACCCACCTCCTTAGAAAACAAAAATGGAAAAAAAACTAAGGGTAGTGCTGCTCAACGCCAGAAGTCTAAATCTCAAGATGCAGGCACTTGATGCACTCCTCAGCATGGAGAACATCAACATTTGTGCAGTAACTGAAACCTGGTTCAAGGCTCCTGAGAGAACCCCAACACTACTAGGCTATACCTCGTATCATGCTTTTCGGCCCCAAAACCTGGGCCGAACCACAAAGGGAGGGGGAGTGTCCATATTCATAAAGGACACCCACACCTCCAGGTTAGTAGCAACACATAAAGCATTAGAGACCATACAGGTGTAACTAACCATAGGCAAAACTGCTATACAACTGGTAGCATGTTACAGACCACCCTCCCAATCTCAAGAATCCCACTCAGCCTTCCTGAAGACATTGGAGGATATGAATGTATCACGAAATACCATCATACTGGGAGACCTCAACTACCTAAACATAGATTGGGTACATTATTCTAGCCCTAATACCCTAGCCCAAAGGTTCCTGGAATTCATAAATTCAAATGCACTGGAACAACTAGTCACCTCTCCCACTAGGAGAGGAAAAAAATTTGGTGTTTTGTTTCTTCGATATTTTCAGCGGGTCAGTATTAGAAGACTCAAAATTTTGAGCATTCGGCGTTCTAATATAGACCCGAAAATTAGGTGTTGTGGTCTCAATCAAATGAAATTTAGTCAAACGAGTTTTCAGTCATGTGTGTGTGTGTGTGTGTGTGTGTGTGTGTGTGTGTGTGTGTGTGTGTGTGTGTGTGTGTGTGTTTATATATATAGATATATATACATATATATATATATATATATATATATATATATATATATATATATATATATATATATATATATATATATATATATATATATATATATATATAGGGAGAGAGAGATCTATTTATCTGTATCTATATCTAATATATATCGATATAGATAGAGAGAGTGAGAGAGAGAGAGATAGATAGCTAGATAGATAGATAGATAGATAGATAGATAGATAGATAGATAGATAGATAGATTTAGATAGATATAAATATACAGACATGAGTATCCTATACCTGACTGAATGGAGGGAATGCCAACACTCTGGAGACTGACATCAACATGTTGAATTAACAAATATCGATGCATTCTGCACATGCTCTGGGCATTACCCAGAGGGAATTAAATCAGTGGCAACTGCTTATGCAAGGTGGCACCTAAGACCTTGACACTCCTTATTAAGTATATACTAATGCCAAGATTATACAATCCTGCATGGGGAAGAGAATATCTCCTACCCAGATGTTGTCGATATTGCACATTAGTCAACCGTCTGTTTGAGTCATGCTTATCGTTTTTACAAAATTAAAGGCAGTGTGGTTATTGACCAACTGAGTCCACGCGTTTTTAGCATTTGCTAGTTTGTTTTGAAAGTTATATAATATATATATATATATATATATATATATGTGTGTGTGTGTGTGTGTGTGTGTGTGTGTGTGTGTGTGTGTGTGTGTGTGTGTGTGTGTGTGTGTGTGTGTGTGTATGTGTGTGTGTGTGTGTAGATAGATATAATAGCTAGATATATACATATATAGATATAAAGACAGTTATATATATTTCTCTTTTTGTGCGCATCTATGGTCTGACTGTATATCTGTGTGTGTGTGTGTGTGTGTGTGTGTGTGTGTGTGTGTGTGTGTGTGTGTGTGTGTGTGTGTGTGTGTGTGTGTGTGTGTGTGTGTGTGTGTGTGTGTGTGCATATATAGGTTGCAGGCACTGGGTAAAATGACCAGGTATCAAAGCCAGCAAATAGTGACTGAAAGGAATCCATAGTTGCTACTAACACAATATAAAGGATTGTAAAGTTAGGCCACTCTATAAAACACAATCCCACCAACAGCACACACAAAAAATAAATAAATAAAGTTAAGCACATATAAAATAAAAGTAAATGAGCTTTCATCCCCAAACCAAAAAAGAACTTCGTCAGAACCTAAATTTCATCACAAATGATAGGCTTTTATAACAGAATCACTTGTATCACATAGAATTAAATCTACGTGATCCAAGTCAAATAAAGGTATTAATTACCCATTAAAAGTGCCATACTTAAACAAGTGAAGAAAAGTTAATATAACCATTACAAAAATAATTAAAATACCAATAAATATTTAAAATATTATGCTTAATTATTAATATTTAAATACAGAGACATAACATATATAACACCTAACAAAAAGTTATTTCTCGCAAAAGTATTAACCATCTAACATACAGTTGTAATAAATACCCCAAGATGATGTAATATGTGTATAAAAGCCCCCCCAAAGGAAATTTCCTATATATAGAGGGTTCATAACTTAGCTGAACTTAACTTTAGGACTTGGACAATGGAAATACAATCATTAATCCCCTGGGGTTTAGTGGCATTTAATTTCAATTGCCACTGTAGCTCCCTATACTCAATATGGGTCTCCCATGCTCCCCAGGGGAGTAATATTCAAGATACCAAATAAAAATGATGAAAAACCATTACAACAAATGGAATGTTTATACTAAGCATTGTTGGTGTTCTTCTGCTTTATATTGTAAAGGTGTACCTAAATTTGTTTTTAATGGTCTTTCTGTCTTCCCTATATAAAAAGCAGGGCATTTGTTATACCTTGCTATGTTAATATGGCCACTGGTGTTACAATTGCCATTATGTCATTTAATTGCATTTCTGAATATTGTAATATGAACTGGCACTGACCACATGACCCACATTTTCTTGTCCCTTTTTTCAATACTAGGGGAAATAGTTGCTCCATTTTCCAAAATAACTAACATTGGATACTGTTTTGTACACAAATGGGGTTTTTCACTAAATAATTTCATGATGCCATCATTCACCCTAAAAATAATCCTTTTTTTCAATCATATTCCTAACCTTGTCTTTACCATGACCATAAGGTAAAACAACTCATTCCAAATTGTTAAAAAATGGTGCAATAGAGTCCAGTTTTGAAATCATGATATCAATGAGACATCCAAAAAGTGGCATCAATTTCCCACCTGAACCCTGAACTACCTCTGTTTTGATGGAACTCACAAGGGGTATGGGGTACCCTTTGTCTAAAAAACATACTTTCCAAGATATTTGCTTCTTCAATAAATTGTTGTTTCTCGGAAGTTATTCTTGCTAATAAGAAATAGTCTCCTTACAAGATTTCTCTTGTAATGTGGGGAATGAAAACTATCAAAATGATGGTAAGCATTATTTTATATTACTATATTTTTATTATCTGATTTTGCTAGGTTTCATTTTTATTATGAGTTTAAATGTTTATATCTACCTTGTAAATGTTTTGTATCTGGCTTGTATAATATATGTACTATGTGTGTAACTATCTTTGGAGCTTTTCTCCCCTGACCTCCGCTGAAAATGGGCTACTAGTCCAGTCAGTCTATCTTGGTAAATAAATGTAAAATAAAATAAAATAAATTAGAGAAAGTAGGTTTCCTATAAATTACAGACTCAGATTTTTCATTATCAATGTAAATAGTTGTAGCCAAACAATTACTTTTTTCAGAATGGTATAAGTAAGTAAATCTTAAAAAGTCAGTGGTACTATAAACATATATTCAATAAATTCATGTATAAGGTCTGCCAAACCAGTCCAAAGAATACAAATATCATCAAGAAACCTAAGTGAAAGTTTACAAAAAAAAATACTTAGAGGTGAATATAGAATTGGTTTCCCAAGCCCACATTACCAAATTTGCAAAGCAGGGCATGGGACAGAAGCATCACGAATATCTATACCTTGCACCTGCTTGTAGGTTTCTCCCTCAAAAAATATAAAGTTATTGGATAAAATTAAATCCATTAAATTAATTAAAAGGGACATTTGGTTCCCATTTAATGTGGAAAAACTAGCTAGGATTTTGTTAAATAATTCCAGACCTTGGTCTTTAGGGATGCAGGTAAATACATTTTCCACATCTATTGCTAGAAAAAAAGAATGAATTTTCACCCAATTTAAAACTAAAATGACTCAAAAAATCCCAAGAATTCTTTATGATGTGTTTAATCTGTTGAATATGATGTTTAATTGTCTATCAATATACACCCCAGACAGTAAGTCTTAGAGCCCTGAGCTGACACAATTGGTCTTAAATGAAGATGTATATAGCCTTATGAATGTTTGGGATCCCAAAACTAGAAGGTATAAAAGGTGTTTTACTAATCAAAAATTCATTTAATGATTTTGAAATAAGTTTCTGTGGTAGGCAATCTTCCAAATGCAGATCAATTCCTCTGTAAGCGATACTAATTTCTTTATGGGAAACCACACAGTAAACTTAATCATTTTTTTAAATATTATACATTCTACCCATATAATCTATGCTGTCAAGCAAAACTACCCCCCCCCCGATGGGTTTCATAACATGTATCTCTCCATTTGTAATAAGAGACTCTAAAAGTTTTTTCTCTTTCTGGCTTAAACTTTGAAGGTTCCTATACGAACTCACTCCTTGTGTCTTTTGTATATCCATTTCACAAGCTTTTACAAAAGCTGCTACAGCTGGGTGTAGTGGGGGATTAAATAAGCTTTTCTTCTTGATTTTCTGTGCTTTCCATCAAACTGGAAGGGAGGAAAGTACATTCACTTTTATTTTATATGTGTTTAACTTTTATTTATTTATTTTTTCTTGTGCCACTGGTGGTGAATAAACTGTATTTTTACATTCATTGGTGGCATCACTTTTACAGTGCCTGGCTTTGGAATCCTTTATATTGTGAAATGACAAGGTATGTCGACATCTTGTTGAGACCACTAAGTCACTACAAACAGATGGTTGACAGGTGTCTGAGATAAAGAATCCCCAGCTAAACGAATATTCCCTTTCTCAGGAGACTGCACAATTAAATAATATATATATAGATATATGAAACATTAGAAGTTAATATAGCTAATTTGCAGGAAGTGTGTAGGACAGCAAAATTGCTGTCATGATCAAGTTAATAAGTATTAACTTTGCTTTACAGGGCTAGTTTATATTTACATAAAGCAAGGTGGAATTTATTATTTATTCCATTTTTTACCTCACTCAGGCATCAGAAGTATATACACCCTGGGATTCAATAAACTCCGTGCAGGAATAGTGCTATTGCTGCACCGAGTAAACAGTGCCCATGTCCGCACAGCCCTAACAGCAGTGTGCCTTGCATATTCTTGAAGGTGCACTACTGATAAGGGCTGTACAGACATGAACAGTGAACGAGTGCAGGGGGCATGTTCTAGCACTGCTCATAGAGTTAACATGCCCCCTGCACTCAGAAAGTGTCGTATGGCACTTTTTAAAAGTAATGTGGCATAATATTACAGAATTTCTCTAATACTATGCCAGTATTTCAGTGTCCATGGACATTGAAATTAAATAAATGTATTTCAGTGTCCGTAGATAAGGAAATACATAGGGGAATGGAATGCAGGGTGTGTGTGACAGGTTCTGTGACATACTCCCTGCATTGTAAAAGTGTCATATGACACCTCACAACCTGTTAAAGCAGGAAATGTGGACAAAGGCACAAAATGAGGTGACAAAGTCCTAAAAACACAGACAATTCATACATATTGCTCTTACAAACATAGAAAGTTGATAGAAAACAGGTTATGCATTAGCATGAATTACCGAAGGATAGAAGTCTGAAAGTCAAATGTATGCCATTATTTCCTGACTGCAGTCCTCAATGACTTGTCAGAAAACTAGAATACTCACCATGTAATATAATAATATAATAATATAATAATTATTTTTTCCATACTAAGGAATGTTTAAGCGTAGCTGAGCAGGTGTGCATGTTATGGCCCTCCTCTTAGCACTGCTTAAAAATCCCATAGGGGATAAATAAAAATATACAGCTGAAATTCCCAAACCATAGATAGTGTAGTGGTTAGATTCCTAGCTTACATGCAGGCATTCATGATTCGAGTACTAAAAGAGACAAGTTATTTTTATATAGGAAAGCAGTGTTAAAATATTTTTTTCAACTTAAATTATGTAGTAACTGTTTTTTGTCAACCAGGGTAGTGTAGTTGGTGTAAAATGGAAGTCTGAGTGCATATAACATGTGACACCACCCATGTATACACAAGTGTCCCATACAGTGTAGTCACACCACTTTTTAATATAATGAAGGCACATACAGGGATGTCATGTAAAGTAAATCATATACACTGACTACATGAAGTCATTGTTCTGATATTTTCTAAAAAATGAAAAGTGAGCAATGATCAGCAATGCTCAGCTATGCTTACCAGGTTTAAGCATCACTTAGACATGAATGCTAAGCAGCAGGTAACTCAGCTAAGCAGATGTGTGTACTATTAAACAGTGCTCAGCAATTACCCCTTTAAGCACTGTTCAACTCAGTTTAGCGGATTTGCGCACTGCTTAGTGGAGCTTAATATCTTCAAAATGGTCCAATGACAGAAAAAGGTGAGAATATTGCCCTATTCAGTTGACACAGGTGGGAATACAGACAGAATCTGTTATAGTTCATCTGTGAAGGTACTATGGCTGGTGTAGGTGAAGGAGCGGGCTTCCGGGTACAGTGCCGGAGCATTCAGGAGTCCAGAGTCATGGCAGGACTCCTTGTAGAAAACCATGAGGATAGACTGCTGCAGGGCCAGAATAGGGCTCACAATACAAAGCAGAGGCCTGGGACCATCTTGCATGTGATCTCACCAGTGCTACTGGCATCCCCCGGACTGGTGAGCAGGTACGGCACCACTATACTGACCTACAGTGGAAGAAGGAGGCACTCTTGGCCCAGTGGGTCTAAGATGCATGGGCATGGAATGCTCCAGTAATGAGTAAGTATCACTATCAAGTAGTTTGTAGCAAATACTAGCCTGAGAATGTGATAGACAAGTATGCATAATGTTTGTTTTTCTCCCCTACAGCTGCAGCAGAGAGGGTTAGTAATGTAGAAGCCCATGCCGACAAACTGCTGAGGCTGTGCTGACAGGCTGGTGACTACAAATCTATTTTGCAGTATATTGTTCAAATAACTAAGAAGGAGTACATTGCTTACTGCTAGTAAGTATACTATTACTGTGTGAACTGAATAAATAAAAAAGTTTGACCGACTAATATTGATGTGCAATAAAGATCCCTACAAAAAACTGTTGTGTTTATCCTGGTAAGTTGTTGTAGACAAAGAGAATGTATACAGGTTCTTCACAGCAAATATGGCTGTGACAGCATACATTAAATGAGGTTATTTTGTGAACCAGCTGTTAAGAAAAACTGTAGATGGTGTAACTGTAAAACAAGATATAACTGAAATGTGAAATATATACTGCACTAAGTTCTGAACCCTGACTAGTAATGTGTAAAGTTTCAAAGTGTGTTCCATCCAACATGGTCTTGTGTTAACCTTTGCTTTCCAGATTGTAGTAATCCAAAGGATTAATGCACAGTACAATAACTATCTGTCATGCATGCATCACAGGATTACAAGTTTAGACTGTCTAACCAAGAGACTATTAGGCAGAAACCAGTGAAACAAGAAACGGCAGTTCCCCAGTAGCTCAGTGTTAAGAGAAATCACTTAGTTGTTAATTTTGCACACCTAGACATGGCTCAAATCCAGGGAGTGGTACTAAGATGTGTGCATATCTACACTGAAGGAATCAGGAATAAATGTAAAAACAGTCAGGTAGTGTTAACAGATATTTTCCACAAGTTTTACAGGTAAGGAAATGTTGGTAGTAGCTGTATGAAGGGTATACTAATAAACTGTGTAGAAATGTTCAACTGTCCCACCACATGCCTGCAAATTACAGCAGGACAGGTACATACAACATGCACTCTTCCTGATACAGGTCTCTCAAGTGTCACACTGTCATGGCTAGTGGTCACTGCTGCCAATAACCCTGGGCACAGATAGGAGACCAGTTGAAGTATGCCAGTAGCACACTCACATAACAGCAATTCAGGGTACCTCACCCGTGCCAGATATGTAACCCTGACATGTATGAGTCCCCTCTAGTCATGTACCCAGAGTTGTCCCAGTTTGCCCCATATCATTCCAGGCTGGCAGTTTAATATGTATGTTTGTGCTACAGATGCTATGGGCCATAGGCAGATGTAAAGTGAGGGCAGTAACAAAAAGTATTGAGCAGTACTGTTATGGAAATTAGAAGCAAAAACAGTTGTTAATGGATGTTTTATTTCTCCCCCTAGCCCTCATCTTGATCAATACTATAATTCATATACTACCGGTATGTTTTTCTTCAAACCTAATGTAGGGACTTGTGTTCAATAATTGTTCATATATTTGATTGGTTGCACATTAACATACCTTGTTCAAATACCATTGTCGGTAGCCTGTTGCCATCAGTGTTACTGGAATGCTGTTATGATTCATACTGTTGTTCCATGTATGCATGTGTTTGTTTTGCTATGCAACTGTTTCTAATCTGTTTTATGGGGTTAATTGAAACACCCATGCATGCTGTTGTAACTAATCCTGAAATGTGCTGTTCATGGCTAACCAACACATTTTTTTAAAACATCAACACCATAGCACATTTGGAAAGGCAAATCCTTGCAGATCACCCTGTCCCACCTCATCTGGCCATGGCACCGGGTCCCAGTATGTCTGGGACCCAAACCGGAACTTCCTCATCCAGTAGCCTCTGAGGATGGGGCCTGTCCCCCCATTGGTGGGCATGGACAGAATTCTGTCACCCACAGTCAGTTCCCAAGTTTGGTGTGCAGCGCCATCCAGACAGAGTTGGGTGGGCAGCTGCCTGGTGCACCTTGAGTGGCAGGCTGCCCCTCCTCTCCAGCCCTCAACACAGCCACCTTCAGGGCCATGAAGGAGCAGTGGTGATTGCCCATGGGTGGGGACCTCAGTCACACTATATCCATTTGGAGG
This sequence comes from Protopterus annectens, assembly GCF_019279795.1. Taxonomy (NCBI): domain Eukaryota; kingdom Metazoa; phylum Chordata; order Ceratodontiformes; family Protopteridae; genus Protopterus; species Protopterus annectens. The sequence continues at coordinate 63,181,350 of NC_056750.1, read as the reverse complement.
CTCATGGGCTTCTGATTCCCAACTACCCTCCCCATCAAAGTTGTTTACCCCCTCTTGTGTCAGATACTGCCCCTGTCTGCTGTCTTGTTTGTCTTGTCTGTCTACAAATGCAATCTATCCCACCCAACCTACTTCCCCAAACATACCTACATCCTTTCTCCAACATTCACACTCTCACCTTACAAAAAAAGGGCATCTGTCCCGCAAAACAAAATTGCCCCATACATAGCCCTACATTTTGCCCTCATGTACAGTGAAACTAATCAATCAAGCCACAGATTATTCTGCACATTTTCTGTCACCAACACCCATCCCTGTAAATTCCACATTCTACACGTTATTCACAGTTGCTGCTGCCGAATAAATGTAGAGCTATAGTCCTTTCCTGCACCCATCGTGCACATCCTGAGCTGCTTTTCATAATGTTTAACCCTCTGCTTGCCCCCATTTTACCACTTTCCTATCACCCTTTTTTCTTTTCTTTAAAGAAAATTACCACGGGTGTAAGTGGGAGTAAGCGGTGCTAAGCAAAGCTAACACGGCTTAACTGTCTGTTAGCATCACTTAGCTCTGCACAAAACCATGCAAACCCTCTTAAAACTGCTGAAAACTGCCTTAATCACTCTGTCTCCATCAGCCCTTGTTCTGCCCAGCAACAAAATAATCAGCCCTGCCAAGTTTCAAACCTGGGATGCTGTGCACTACAATCACAGCAAAGTACCACAACATCATCTGAGGTGTAGAAATCTGTAATGCTTTTACAAACATATCAGTCATTCTGGTCATTTAGCATTAATGAAAAAAAGTAATTACTTTCAAGCCTGTAAACCAAGACTCTGTCAACAATAATGACAGCAACTTACCTCTACACCATATGAGCTGCAGGAATTTGTAATGATTTTACAAACATATCATGCACAACAGTCATTCAACATAAGGGGGAATTATACATCCGTAGTACTGTTACATACCTATATGTGTATATATAGATACCACTATATATATATATATATATATATATATATATATATATATATATATATATATATAAATACACACACACACACATACATGTGTGTGTGTGTGTGTGTGTGTGTGTGTGTGTGTGTGTGTGTGTGTGTGTATATATATATATATATATATATATATATATATATATATATATATACATATAGATATATTTATACATATATAGATATATTAACAGATAACCTCTTACTCAACACATCTGCAAAAAGACCAACAAGTGGGGGAATAAAGGGCAAACAATAGTGACATCTTTGAAATATGTCATACATGTAGAAGTCTGCTAGAGTGGTATGGTGTGCTTTAACATACAATGCCAGATATATCACGCACTACAGGGATGGAACTGTAGGGAAAAGCAGATAGTGGTGCATAAATGTCCACCCACAACCATTGCACCACAGTCACAGCAACATTACAGTGCCCCAAATGAACTTTAGAGTAGAACGACTGTTTGAATAACATATCCTGATTCCCAGTCACATACTACACTGACATATACTGACCCAACTCACAGTGTACTGGAAATTCTGAGGTGTTACAGGACATTTCTCAGTCTGCCCCTACAAACCTATGCACCTGATAGACTGCCAGCAGCCATAGCAGCATGCACAGTCAGATAGAAAAAGGATCCATGACACTCACATCTGCTACTCTCCCTACTCAGCCAAACAGACATCTACACACAATACTGCTACACAGTCTTGGCAGTCGCTTCACAATGGCCAGACATACACAACTGTTATATGAACAGATTTCCACAGAATGTCCAGGGTGTGAGACCATATTCATGGCTACTGCTGCATAACACTTCCAGGAGTCTTCTAAGTCAATGGGATGATACCTTGACTGCAGTCACTAAATAATGATATCACATACCTCTGACCCTCTTACTGCAAGACATCTGGACAAAGCATGACATACTTGAGGGACAGGGGGCTGGAAAGAGGGACATATCACACATAATGGTGTTACAAACTGAAACAATTGCCAGTGTCATAGGCTTTGCTGTTACATAACGTCCCTGAAGGATATAATGTCTGAAACACCAATGGATGTCAACAGTCAATGACTACAATCCTCACATTATACTACTGCTTCCACAAAAACAGATGTTGTCTGAGGAACAGACCAAACATAATAGGCAGACCTCTGGGCTGTCTTTGGAAATCAGGACAACGGAGAGGTATGTCAGAGACATATCACTGTCAGACATTAAGTCACACAGAAAATGCATGTCAAGACAAACCCTGTTAAACTAGCAACCATCTGTGTATATAACAGCACTACTGGCTTACAATCTGTACCCGATTCTGGAGCTTTGTTCCCCATGTTATTGGGCTGTCTCCACATGTCCTTTCCTGAGAGGTATTCCCACCTAGTGTCTGTGGAGGTGTAGCTCCCACACCTCCATAATGTCCTTCACACAGGCAGGGAAAAGAGGCAAGGCACACATGAAGGTCATAATTGTAGCACTGTGTTGCTATGGCATTGGCAAATGGAAAGACAACACAGCTGCTCTGGATGCAGGTAACAAGTCAGAGACACTGATTGCTGCACAGGCCATCACCTGCTCATAAGCAGTACCTAAAAAAAGGCAAGCTGCTGCCTATGCAACACTGCTCACAACCCATCCCCACAAAGACAGACTGCAACTACACAAACATAAACATTTGAATTGTGAGGAAACGCCTGAGCACTATAACAGGTATGTGAGGAAACTCCTGAGCACTATAACAGGTATGTCAATCATGTAAACTTGTAATGGAATGCAGAAGGGGGGGATGCAATTATGTCAAATGGGACATTAAACACTAGGCAACAACAAGACCTGCTGGACACACATGCTGCTGTCTAGCACCTATGGCCATTTCCGCTTGCCTGCCTGCATTGACATGGAACACATCTCTGGCCCCAAGTTACCCCAGCAAAGGTCAGCTCATGTATGACTACTAATGGAGTCTCTGTTGTCCAATACTGAGTTTGTCACTGGTAGAACAGATACATGGGATGTTGTAATTATTCATATGTCACCTGTGAATGCTACTCTGATATATATGCTTGTCTTACAAATGTAAGAGATGTACATAGGGTATATGCATACTACATGACATGTGCAGATGTGTGTGTTGAACTGTATGTGATATACTGAGCCCATACCTGACAACTGTCTAGAGTTTTGCAGACTGACCACGTCTGCCTCATATATGTAGTCAATGCCTCATACAGTTGTGTATTGTCTGGCACATCATTGGCAACCCATTAAAGATGGAAGACATAAATTAGCATACATGTGATTGTCAGATGTCATATCCTGCAGAGTACACCTGTGAATGTGACACCATCTTTGCTGGCAACTAAGTGTGTTTCATCCTACGAATATCTTGACATAACATGACATTAGAGAAACCACACTGAGCTACTAAGCATGTCACCAAGCACCATCCAAACTATAGTCAGACTGACACAACACTACCCCAAATCAGCTATAGGGAATTACACATGTATTTGTAAATATATCAGGCACTACAAGGATGTAACAGTAGTGAAAAACAGAGACAAGTGTGAAAGTGCATACCCACAACCAGTTCCACCACAGTCACAGTGACATACCGGTAAGCCCAATGAACACTAGAGTATAATGACTGTGTGAACAAAAATATCATGTTTCCCACTCAAACACTACACCTACATATACTGCCCCAATGTATAGTGTAGTAGGAATCCTGTGGGGGTATGGGACATGTCTCAGTCTGCCCCTACACACATACACAGCCGATACACAACCAGAAACTGGAGCACCATGCACAGATAGAAAAGGACCCATGACACTTACATCTACTCCCCTGTCTACACAGCCCAACTAACATCTACACACTATACTGCTACACAGTCCTGATAGTCTGTTAACAATCACCAGATATGCACAGTCCTCTCAGCTGTACAGATTTCCACATAATATCCAGATTTTGTCCTCATATATATGGCTTCTACCTCATAACGTGTGAGATTCTGGGATGACATCAGGAATGAAGGGACTAAATAATGATATTCCATGCCTATCAACCTCTTACTGTATGACATCTGGACAAAGCCTGACATGGCTGGGGGAAAGATCTCCAAAAAAAGGGGCATATCTGAAATATTGCTGTTAGAAACTGAGAAAGTTGCTGGTGTCACAGGGTTTGTTGTAGCATATCTTTTCTGAGAGATATGAAGTCAGAAACACAAATGGATGTTAGCATTTACTGACTGCAATCCCCAGAGTATGCTACTGATTTGCCAAGGACAAAACCTGTCTGAGAAACAGGCCAAAAATATGAGCCACACATCTAGACATTCAGTGAAACTCTGTACAGTTGAGAGGTATGTTTTGTAGAAGTTGCCACTGTGCTATACAGGTGAACAGTAATAATGTGTACATGGCTGCAGTGTGTGCTAAGTGAAGGCCCATCACCTACTAACACTACTCATGTATCCCAGAGGTGTATATTAGTAGTAACATTAAGTGGAAAGGGCTGCACTGCATGATGTTGAGGGCCTGTACAGAGTGTGTATGTTGTAGTCTGACTGTGTGTGTCGTGACTGTCACCAATTGGCTATTGTGAGGTCTGGGTAAGGCTTTTGTGCCACCTCACCTGTATGTGTCTGTGTGTATCTGTGTATGCATGTGTGTATGCCTGTGTGTGTGTGTGTGTGTGTGTGTGTGTGTGTGTGTGTGTGTGTGTGTGTGCATGCATGGTGTATATGTGTGTGTGTGTGTGTGTGTGTGTGTGTGTGTGTGTGTGTGTGTGTGTGTGTGTGCACTAGCAAACCTTATAGTGCAGGTATTAATGTACATATGTTGTCTTCCCCTCACAAGTGGACATGGTGGCCATGGTCCCTCCTGCTGACAATCTGATGTCAGTGTCTCTGCTGACTCTGACCATGATGGTGGTCCTATTGAGGCACAGGTGGGGTTGTCAGGGGGTGAATCTGTGCCATCAGTTGGCATGCCACAGTCATCCACAATGCTCCCGCACACAGTCACAATGCCCACACATACCCCATCCCCAGCAGCCACAGATAATGGACAGTTGCCGGGTGGAGGAATGGAACAGGCTAGTGTGGTGACTATGACAAGTGTGAGTGTAGACACTAGCCATAGCCAGAGTGCAGGTGAGGTCCCACATAAGCGGCTGGACAAGGGTGCTCAAAGGATGACTGCTGCCCATCAAGCTGTCACAAGTGTCACAGCAGGTGTCACCAGACACTTGTTTCAGGCTGTCATGGATGCACAGGCACATAGTGAATGCAACACCAGACAAATTCTCAGGGTTTTGGAAGCAACTTTTCTTGACGTAAATGACATACATGGTGTTGTTGAGGCCACATGTCAAAATACCGAGGTCATGAATAGACGGTGGGGTGAGACCTTGGAAATCCTCAACCGTGGAATGTCTGTGCTCCAGTGTGTGGTGGGAGATGGGCGACAGCCACGTGGATGTAGGTCAGCACCAACATCAGCTGAGAGTCTACGTGGCCATGCACCTTTGCACTCTCATAATGGCAGTCCCACCAGCAGTACTGAAGGGCAGGTGCTGTCCACACCACAATGGAGCAGGCAATGGGCATGTGGTCCTAGCCAGTTCTGTCAAGGACATGGATTCAGCAGACAGAAGTCACTATCGGGGAGTAGTACTGCTTCTGGCCTTGGGCCTGGTGGTACCAGTGAGACCTCTGGTAGGACCAGCTCAACATTTTCTGGAATTCATAAATTGCAATGCCTTGGATCAACTTATCCACACGCCTACCAGGGGCAGCAATATCCTAGACCTGGTCATTACCAACATGGGTGACCAGTGTTCCACACCAGAGGTCAGTTCCAAGTTGGTCAGATCCGGCCACGAGCTAATCATCCTAGACATCCACATCCCGTCCCTCCCCCCATTAGGGTAACCACCGTAAAAAATGTATCCAAAGCTAACTTCACACTTCTTAAGAAAGAAGTGGCAAACTTCACGACACCTATGCAGATGGGCAATAGAGGTACGACTGCTGAATCCTGCACAAATGCATTTTATAAGCACTTACACGAGTGCATGGATCATGCTATCACTAACAAAACCAAGATGCTATCCTCCAAAAAGACGGAAGCCAATCTGGTGGTCTCCTGCCATAAACAAACTCTACAACAGAAGAAAGAAACTGTTGCAAAAAAGAGTAAATCCCATGACTGGAGGAACTCCCTGGTGAGCCTCAGTAAGAAGCTGAGATCCCTCATAAAATCCTCCAAAGCTAGTTACGAAAACAAAATTGCCACTGATTCTAAACACAACCACAAAGCATTCTATAGCTATGTCAAGAATCTCAATGGCAACACTCAGATCTGCTCTGAATTACAGCAGAATGACACTAAATATACAGAACCACTTGATATTGCCAACATCTTGTCAGATAGGTTCACTGCTAACTTTACCCTCCTCACCCCTTAAAGGGCCCATTTCTATACCAGAAGAATGCCAAGTTCCTGTAATCATGGCTGCACAGGTAAAAAAACAACTCTCCAAAGCCAAGAACACAGCATCCATGGGACCTGACAACATCACAGACTGTGTTCTACATGAGCTACAGAATTATCTGACACCCCACCTAAGCACTATGTTCAGTCATACCCTCACCTCATGCTTTGTGCACACTGAATGGTGCACAGCAACAGTTATCCCACTCCACAAATGGGGAGCCATCACGGACCCCAGGAACTGCTGCCCCATTAGCCTAATGAGCCTGGTCTGCAAGGCCATGGAATTTATCATCATGGAACTTATAAACAAAGACAATGGTAATCTCCAAACTCTGGACCCCACCCAGTTTGGGTTTTTAAAAGGTAGATCATGTCTCCTAAACCTGATAGACTTCTTTGAATCAGTCACCAAAGCCATACACGAGGGTAAGGTGGTTCACACAGGCGATTTAGATCTCACAAAGGCTTTTGACACCATCCCCCACTCTGGAATTATAGATAAACTTACTAAACTAGTTATAAATCCGTATGTCACAAGATGGGTTGCCAACTGGCTCACTTGACAAACCCACACTGTGAAAGTAGCAGACTCCAAATCCGACTTCAGACCAGTGACAAGTGGAGTACCACAGGGTTCAGTCCTGTTTGGTATATATTTTTCTGAAGTACAGGCTAACACAGAAGGCCTTTGGCTAATGAAATTTGCAGATGACTGCAAACTAGCAGCCATAACTGAAACTCCTAATGTTGTGGACATCCTATAAAAGGGACTCATTGAGACAGATGCCTGATGTCAAAGCCATGGCCTCAAGCTCAATTCCAAAAAGTGCATTGTCATCCCCTTTGGTAAAAACTCTGTACCCATGAGCTACTACATAGGTGGTAGTCTACTTAACACTGAAAGTGTGATAAGAGACCTTGGGACACAGATGGACAGTAGTCTCTCCTTTGATAATCACATTGCCACAGTAGTCAGGAAATCCTTCTACTCATCACAAAGGGTTTCTCATCCAGGAAAAAAGAGGTCATTGCTCCCCTCTACTCATCACTCATTAGACTCATTATAGAGTACAACACATCTACTGGTATGTACCTCACAAGACATCTACAACAACTGGAAAGGCCGCAGAAATACCTCACAAAGAGGATTACCAACCTCAGGCAGATGCCCTATGCAGGCCGTCTCAAAAAACTCCAGCTTTACTCCATCACATATCACCTACTCAGAGGTGATCTCTGCCTAACATACAAAGCTATGTCAAACCCAGAGTTGTTGGAAATCCCTTCGAGCTACACACTCTAGGGACCTATACCTTGTCAGCACAATAAACATAACATGCTGGAGGGATAGATTCCTGTCCTAGACACTTCCCATACTCTGGAACAAACTACCTATCTATATCAAACAAAGCTCCTGATTAACACTCTTCAAGAAAAATCTTGATGATTGGATGGGAAAAAGGAAATTCACCCAGGGGATCACCTCTGTGGCTCTGCTTGACAGGGGCACAGGAAAAGAATTTTCTTAAGTGGTGAAAGCCAGGGTGCCTTTATGGCTAAACGTATATAGGCCCTAGGGCCAATAGCCTAGTACCTACCTATGAACCTATGAACCTATGACTGTGGCCAGAGATGGTAAATTGTACACCCTCCCATGTATGGTCAACAGCTTTCCAACATACCCTTGTGTTGTGCAGCCACATGGGGTGACTGTGTGGATACAAACACACACACATCACCATCACAGCCAGGACACCTCCAGACACACACACACACCACTTCTGCATGGCCCATTCATAGAACACCCCTCCAAACACGCACACATGATGTCAACTGTATGGCCCAGCCTAGGCCACTGGCAAACCCACACAACACCCTGTGCATATTATGATACCTCTGCCACATTCCTGTCATCCGTACCACCAATGCAGGGACATGCTAATATGGTTCTGATGCACATGGTGAATTAAGTACAGTTTCACTATGTAATGCTGTGCAAGGTGCTGTCAGCTGGAATTTGTAATGGGTACACTTCAAAGTGCGTGTACCTTTTTAGCCATGATGCATTATTGGTGTTAGTAACAGTGACTGAATGTAGTCTCGCATGCTGTATTCTGTGTTCTAGATGTCTGTGTTTCAGACGGATGTGGCCCTGCAGACATTGCCAAGGAGGGGTATGGCAGAGTGGTAACACACTGATCATATCAGAGCCGAGGTGCAGCTGTATATGTACACATTTACCAGGTCTGTGTAACAGTTATTGCATGTGCCACAGAGCTTATAGGGCTGAGGGGTTATACAGGTAAGTCTATGATGGCTGACATCAGCAGCCTTTGTAAAGTGGACAATGGTAAGTATAGTGGGTGGAACACACCTCAGATTGGTAAAACCCACACTCCCAGAGGATATTGTGTTGACTAAACACACAGAAAATACTGTTCCCCCCCAAACACACACACAGGATCACAGTTGCCAGTGTTGGATTTGGAACCCCTACCCATCTAGTTAGTGGCACTACAGTGTTATGTGGTTATCACAGGTGGCACAGAACTAATAGTGTGATGACTGTTCCAAGGTACCTGTAAAGTGAATAACATCAAGTGCCCTTGTGAGGTATGGCGATGGGGGGTGTACTGGGTGAGGAAAGACTCATTAGACTGTCACCTACAAGTCTGCACACTCACAAACACTGCTATACTCACCAATGCACATACAACTGCCAGAACTGACATTAGCAGCCCTACCTTTCATGTCATTTATTCCATACTGTTACATAGCTGTTGCACACAGCACAGGGCTTATAGGGCTTAAGAGTGTCCACAAATGTCTCTACAGTGAATGTGAACAGTGGCCTTTGTAAAGTGGACCTTGGGACATGTACTGGGAGTACCATGGCCTAAAATTGTAAACCATGGCCACCAAATGGATATAGTTCTCATGCAAACACACACAGGATATTGTTCTCTCGCAGACACACACACACACACACACACACACACACACACACACACACACACACACACACACACACACACACACACACACACACACTTGCCAGGACTGAGATTAGAGCCCCTACCTATCTAGTTATTGCTACTACAGTGTTACACATTTATGGCATGCTCCACATAGCGTCTACAGTGAAGAGTCTTCCAAGGTAATTCCAAGGTGAGCAATATCACTAGGCCTTGTAATGTATGGCAATGGGTGATTTACTGGGTGAGAATGGACCTAAAATACTTGAAGCTGCATTTATACACACTTACACACACAAATACACTCATACACACATTTGCCAGGAGTGAGATTAGCAGCCCTGCCTATCTTGTTAGCCAGTCCATATGTTACATAGTTCCAGCACACGGCACAGAGCTTATTGGGCTGAAGTGTGTCAACAGATACCTCTATGGTTGATGAAGACAGCAGGCCTTGTAAAGCAGACCTTGGGACATGTACTGGGAGTACCACCACCTGAAAATATAAAACTCACCCCCCACAATGGATATAATTCTCACTCAGACACATACTCAGAATACAGTTCTCGCACACACACACACACACACACACACACACACACACACACACACACACACACACACACACACACACACACACACACATTTGCCAGGACTGAGATTATAACCCCTACTTATCTAGTTATTGCTAATATAGTGTTAGGCATTTATCACATGTACCATGGAGCTTATAGTATGATGAGTGCCTCACAGTTTTTCTAATGTGAACAAGATCATCAGCCCTTGTAAAGTATGGCAGTGAGCAGTTTACTGGGAGAGTGAGGCCTCAAAATGCTGTATCTTACAAATATGTGCACACATTTGCCAGGACTCAGATTAGAACCCTTACCTATGCAGTCATTGGTACTATAGTGTTATGCAGTTACCACATGCACCACAGAGCTTATAAGGTGAAGAGTGTCCCAAGGGACCTATATTGTGAATAACATCACCAGCCCTTGTGAAGTATGGCAATGGTGGGTGTTCTGGGTGAGGACAGCCTCAAACTACTTTCATCCACATGTGTACACACTCATAAAAACTTTTATACACACTAATGCACACACACATTTGCCAGTACTGAGATTCATAGGTTCATATGTGTGTGCTAGGTGAATGGCCATGAAGCCTTTACAAGCCTAGCCCATGGGATTACACTGGCATCATGCCACCTGACGATAGCCCCCAGTGTGTCCAATGAGTATAACCACTGGAGTGATCCCTCTAGTTGGATTTCCATTCCCCATCCACTCATCCAGAGTTCCCTTGAAGTGGGCCAGTAAGGTGCTCTGCTTAATATGTATGTGGAGTCTATTCCATAGCATGGACAGTCTCTGGGTTATGAACATGTCCTTCCCTCATGTTCTATTGATTGTGAAAATTGGGTTGAGGTCTCTTGGGCATGTAGTGTGGACGGATTGGTTTTTTTAGATGTAGCATCCTGGCAGAGCTGATTCAGACATGGCTTTTAATTCAGGCAGAGATCGTCTCTAAGTAGCCAATATGAGACAGAAAATAGTGGCATTATTGGAGTCTGTCCATATAGGACATGTGTTTAAGGCCTAGGATCCTCTTTGTGAGGTACTTTTGTGGCATCTCCAATTGTTGCAGGTGTCCAGTAAGGTACATGCCAAATGGGCCATTGTACTTGTTGACTGGCCTAATGAGGAGAGAGTAGAGGGAGACTATGACCTCTTACTTCCTAGATGCAACTCCCTTAGTAATGAGATGTGCCACATAGAAGGACTTCTGAACACAGTGGCACCGTGGTGGTCAACAGAGAGCTCACAATCAACCTGTGTTACCAGTTCTCTTATAACTACTTCAGTGTTCAGTGGACTACCATTGATGTGGTGATTCATGGGAACAATGTTGTTCCTAAATGGGATGTCAGCACATTTTCTGGCATTGAGCTAAAGTCCAGGGTTCTGACACCATGTCATAGGTTTCAGTGAGGCCTTTCTGCAGGATGTCAACATCATGTGGGGAGGTAATAATATCACCCACCTTGCAGTTGTCTGCAAACATTGTCAGCCAGAGTCCCTTTGTGTTGAGCTCGACTTCAGAGGTGTAGATCCCAAACATGAGGGGACCCAGGACCTAACACTGTGGGACTCCACTAGTGACTGGTCGGCAGTCTGACATGGAGTCTGCTGCTTTCACACCATGAGTTCTATCTGTGAGCCAATTTGCAAGTCACCTAATGATATAGGGGTTGAAGCCTAGCTGACTGTGTTTGTCTATGATTCCTGAGTGGGGAATGGTATCCAAGGATTAGGAGGGCCACCTATCTTATTCCATACTGTTACATAGTTATTGAATGTGGCACATACCTTATAGGGCTCCAGAGTGTCTACAGCTACCTCTACAGTAGATGACAACAGTGGGCCTTGTAAAGTGGACATTGGGATGTGTACTGGGTGGACCACAGAAAAAAATTGCAAAACCCACCCCCCAATGGATATGGTTCTCACACAACCCCCACAGAATACTGTTGTCTCTCTCTCATACACACACACACATATTTGCCAGGACTGAGATTAAAACCCCTACCTACCTAGTTACTGCTATTACAGTGTTATGCATTTATCACAGGCACCACAGAGCTTATAAGATGAAGGGTGTCCCAAGGCATTTCTAAGGTGAGGAACATCACTGGCCCTTGTAAAGTATGGCAATGGGTGATACTGGGTGAGAGAGGCCACAAAATACTTTAACCTACACATATACACACAGATACACTCACATCCACATTTGCCAGGACGGAGATTAGAAACCCCTTATAAACTAGTTATTTGCACAGTGGTGGCTGGTGACTACAAATTAAAGTGGGGCTGCAGGGGACAACTGAATGGGTGGGGCCAATAGGGAGGGGTGTGACCAACTAGAAAGGGGTGGGGCTATGCTCAAAACCACAACAACTGGAACTGTAATTAAATACGCTGCCCTGGGTGCCAAACTATCATCACGAAAGTCCAATCAAGACAAAATGAAGTGTAGAAGAAAAAATATTTCAGTGCATTGGCTACATGACAACTTACTTAATATCTAGATGGAAACACAAAGGTTGTGATGCATGAACAAATAAATTACTTTTTAAATACATTACTGGAATGCCAGTCAAAATCAAGTATAAAAATAAAACAAGCTGCACTCAACTCAAACCACTTCTCCTTGCGCTGCAGTTCTAATTATAATTTATATTCAGCTTTATAAAATTACCAAGTAACATGCTAAAAGTAGCAATCTCTGTGCGATACCCCCACTTGTAAAAATGTTTCTTTTCAAAAAAGACCTTATGCCTGACAACAACTATCTACTTGTTTCATGGGGAAGACATGATCAATGTAAAAAATGAACAGCAAACAAGAAACAAGCTCAAGATAAACTGCTTAAAGGATTACTGCACACATTATAGACCACACATGATAGATTGGCATTCTATTTCATTTACGGGTAAAGCCTGCAAAGATGACTGCCAGTCTCTAGCAAATGTAATGAGCTTCTGAAAATACTGTAATCCTGTCCTTTATTACAAGTACTGTCGTATGCACTTCAATACTAAGGCTTATACGTTATCTACTTATGTAAGTATTCTCTGCATGGCAACAATGAAAAGGCTTTCAATGTTGGTAATTCTTTAACAGTATGCTTATTAAAGCTTACTTGCATCTTACAATCTCCGACAAGTTTACCTGATGGTCATTAAACCATTGCTACTTAAACACAGAGCAACAGGGCAATGTGACAGCATGCATTTTCTGAATAATAAGAAGCATAAATCAACAGTATAAAAATATGACAGAAAACCAGAACATTCTGCAAAATCAAGGACAGATGAAAAGCCACAGTGGTACTTGTGGTCTACCTTGGATGGGGGAATACTCTGTGCACTTACACTGCATAACTGCTCCTTGCTCTGCTTGGACACATCCAGAGCCACTACAATGGGGAGTGGGGTGCAACAAGTATGTCACAATTTGAAATGTCTCTGGCTGACAGTGATGGCTCTGACACTCATACCTCACAACTTCAGAGCAAGAAATCTGGACAAAGCCATACATAGAAGACACAGGCCCAAAAATAAGGACAATTTTTAAATATTGCTCTTATAAACTTAGAAAGTAGTAGGTCTTGCATTAGTATGAATTTTCTGAATGGTATGAAATCTGAAACTCAAATGTCTGCCATTATTTTCTAACTTCAATCTTTAATGATTTGCCACTAATTTGCCAGCAAATCACAATGTTATGAAAACAGACCAAAAATGTGATGCAAAAAATATAAAATTGTAGTGGCTCTGGATGTGTCCAAGCAAGGCAAGGAGCAGTTATGCAGTGTAAGTGTGCAGAGTATTCCCCCATCCAAGGTAGACCACAAGTACCACTGTGGCTTTTCATCTGTCCTTGATTTTGCAGAATGTTCTGGTTTTCTGTCATATTTTTATACTGTTGATTTATGCTTCTTATTATCTTATTATCTTTTTACAGCTGGGAACCTGTCAAAGAAGGGACACCTTTTTAATATTAGTACTGTTAACTTGAGCAGCTGACAAAATAAGAACATCTACATGCATTTCTGAAATAAAAGTAATCTCTAACTCTGATCATTACAGCTATTTATAATTGTAAACCCTCCACATTTTCTTCCAAAATTGCCATTTTGCAGAGGGATTATTAGGGGGAGAGCAACATTTTGAGCCAAAATTGGGGACAGTTGAGAGGTTTGGATATTCCTAATTCTATAAAGCGATTTATTTGCACGTACCTCTCAACCTCTTAATGCAGGAAATCTGGACTAGGCCAAATATATGGGGGAACATACACACAGTACTAAAAATTGCTTTTGTATAAACTTAAGACAGTTAATAAAATAACAGGTCTTGCTTTAGCATGCATTTTTCTGAAGGTTATGACGTTTGAAACTCAATATCTGTCATTATTTAGTGACTTCATTCTTAAATGATTTGCCAGAAAAGCAGAACTTTTATGAGGAACAAACCAAAAATAATAAACAAAAATCTATTCATTCTGCAAAAATATGGACAGTTGAGAGGTATAGTTCAACTGGGGCCATCTTTGAGTTTGCTGCCCCCCCTCACAAAATCATGGTCGAATGGAGACTCCCCCATGCAGCTATTTCAATGTCCCATTCCTTGGTTATTTCACCCCATTTACCATAAACACTGTAATGTGCATACTGCTTTACTTCTGTGATGATTTGGATTTCCTTTGAACATTTTATTTTGCATTTTACAGCACAAACTAATAGATATCTGCTAAACAAAGCAATGCAGTCTCACAATGAAAACAGACAGCATTAAAATTTCTCTGCTTTTGAAACTCAAATTCATTGAAACAGCATTGAAACCCACATTCAAAACAAATACATTTTGCCAGTGGCAGATAAAGGTTAACTTTGGGCTGTTTTCAAATCATAGACCCCCTTGAACATGAAACATGCATATGCTCTTTGATACACCCTCCTGATTGTATTAAATTATATTCCTTGTACAATACAGTGCAGTTGTCAGAGGGCATTTTAAATTTATAGTTTTGAACATTTTTCCAGTAAACAATGAAACAAAATGCATGCACCAATGACAAAACTGCCCAATTCAGAACATTTCCATCATAAAAAGAACTACTCATACTTCTACAGTCCACCAGTATCAGTAAATATGCACAATCTCTGAAGAAGTAAAAGTCATCTAAATAATTCCACATTAAAGAAATCTGTAATGAATGAAGAGGTTGCTGCTAGCAAACAACTTTATATGTCATTGTTTCATCTTCAAATAAAGTGCCTGTTGCCCTTGAGGAATATTCCCACTCCTCTTTTCTTGATACACTGGAAAATATTAAGGTACAACTCAAAACCCTAATAATGGGTGATTTCAACTACCCCACCATTAACTGGGAAAACTACTCGTGTACCAACTCTTTTGCTCAACATTTTCTGGAATTCATAAATTCCAACGCCTTGGATCAACTTATCCACACCCCCACCAGGGGCAGCAATATCCTAGACCTGGTCATCACCAACATGGGTGACTGGTGTTCTACACCAGAGGTCAGCTCCTTGTTGGTCACATCTGTCTACAAGCTAATCACCCTAGACATCCATGTCCCGCTCCACCCCCCCATTAGGAAAACAACCGTAAAAAATTTCTCCAAAGCCAACTTCATGCTTCTTAAGACAGAAGTGGCAAACTTCATGACACCCATGCAGATGGACAATAGAGGTACAACTGCTGAATCCTACACAAATGCACTTTATAAGCACTTACACGAGTGCATGGATCGTGCTATCCCTTACAGAACCAAGATGTTATCCTCCAAAAAACGAAAGCCAGTCTGGTGGTCTTCTGCATAAACAAACTCTACAACAGAAGAAAGAAACCGTTGCAAAAAGAGTAAAATCCCATGATTGGAGGAACTCCCTGGTCAACCTCAGAAAGAAGCTGAGATCCCTCATAAAATCCTCCAAAGCTAGTTATGAAAACAAAATCGCCACTGATTCTAAAGACAACCACAAAGCATTCTATAGCTATGTCAAGAATTTCAATGGCAACACTCAGACCTGCTCTGAGTTACAGCACAATGACACTAAATATACAGAACCAACTGATATTGCCAACATCCTGGCATATAGGTTCAGTGCTAACTTTACCCCCCTTTCACCCCCTAAAGGGCCCATCTTTATACTGGAAGAATGCAAAGTTCCTGTAATCACGGCTGCACAGATAAAAACCTCACTCTCCAAAGCCAAGAACACAGCATCCATTGGACCAGACAACATCCCAGGCTGCCTTCTACACCAACTACAGAATGAAGTGACACCCCACCTAAGTACCATGTTCAATCATAGCCTCACCTCAGGCTTTGTGCCCACTGCCCATGGAATGGCGCACCGTGACGGTTATCCCATTCCACAAAGAGGGGGCACAACAGACCCTCGGGAACTACCACCCCATTAGCCTGATGAACCTGGTCTGCAAGGCCATGGAACATATCATCATGGAACTCATAAACAAAGACATTGGAGATCTCCAAACTCTGGACCCCACACAGCTCGGGTTTGTAAAAGGCAGATCATGTCTCCTAAACCTGATAGACTTCTTTGAAGCAGTCACCAAAGCCATTGATGAAAGTAAGGTGGTTCACACAGCCTATCTAGATCTCGCCAAGGCGTTCAGCACCATCCCTCACTCTGGAATTATAGATAAACCCACTAAACTAGGTATAAATCCCTATGTCACAAGACAGGTTGCCAAGTGGCTTGCTGACAGAACCCACACTGTGAAACTAACAGACTCCAAATCAGACTTCAGACCAGTGACAAGTGGAGTACCACAGGGTTCAGTCCTGGGTCCTCTCCTGTTTGGTATCTACTTCTCTGAAGTACAGGCTAACACAGAAGGTCTTTGGCTATCTAAATTCTCAGATGACTGCAAACTAGGAGCCATAATCGAAACTCCTAACAATGTGGTCATCCTAAAAAAGGGCCTCACTGAGACATATGCCTAGTGTCAAAGCCATGGTCTCAAGCTCAATGCCAAAAAGTGCATTGCCATCCCCTTTGGTAAAAACTTTGTACCCATGAACTACCACATAGACTGTAGTCTACTTAACACTGAAAGTGTGATAAGAGACCTTGGGACACAGGTGAACAGTAGTCTTTCCTTTGATAATCATATCACCACAGTGGTCACAAAATCCTTCTACATGGCACACCTCATCACAAAAGTTTTCTCATCCAGAAAAAAAAGAGGTCATTGTTCCCCTCTACTTGTCACTCATTATACCCATTATAGAGTACAATGCCACTTTTGGTATGTACCTCACAAGACATCTACAACAACTGGAAAGGCCACAGAAATACATCACAAAGAGGATTACTGGCCTCAAACAGATGCCCTACACAGACCGTCTCAAAAAACGTCAGCTTTACTCTGTCGCATACCTCCTACTCAGAGGCGATCTCTGCCTAATATACAAAGCTATGTCAAACCCAGAGGTGTTGGACATGCTCCACTTAAAGAAATCCCAATCCATCCGAGCTACATGCTCTAGGGACCTAAACCTTGTTACCACAATAAACAGAACATGCTGAAGGGATAGATTCCTGTCCCAGACTTCCCATACTCTGGAACATACTACCTATCTATGTCAAACAGAGCTCCTCATTAGCATTCTTCAAGAAAAATCTGGATGATTGGATGGGTAATAGGAAATTCACCCCTGGGATCACTTCTGTGGTTCTGCTTGACAGGGGCTCAGGAAAATAATTTTCTTGGGTGGCAAAAGCCAGGGTACCTTTTTGGCTAGGCTTGCATAGGCCCTAGGGCCAATAGCCTAGTACCTACCTATGAACCTATGAACCTATAAATAAATTGCCTATGTTGCATTAAAAAAATGATAAGCTAGTAATATCGCAATAGGGAATGGATGGCAAACTGATAACAGGTTCATAGTTACTAGGTATCTTCACCAAAAAGGGCTGCAGCATCCACCTCCTTTACAAAACAGTACAGTATCAGCAATGCATCTACCTACTGTGAGAGTAGAACCACAGCCTTCTGCATCCAAAGCAAGTACATTACCTGTTGTGCTATTAACAATGCAAGCAGACTCAGTATAAGCAGAACTAAGCTTTTTTCCCCTGCAGCTCTCAGCTCCTTGTATAATCTACTCGACACTCAGCTGTATCTCTGAACTTTGCAGCACAAGAAATCTGGAAAACCCAACATTTATGGGGGGAGGGCAAAAGCCCCAAAAAACAGGGACAATTTTTAAACATTGCTTGTATAATGTTGGAAAGTTGCTAGAATAAAATGCTGTGTTACCACCATACATTTCACTGCCAAGTCTTGAACCCAGGGGACCCTGTGCAAAATAGTCAGAGTAACATACCACTATGCCAACTCATCTGTTTTGTGAAAGAGATGAAGACTGAAACTTAAATGGCTACCATTTAGTGAATTCAGTTGTCATCATAGCTGTCAACCTCTTAGCACAAAACACCTGAACAAAGCTAATAATGGGGGAATACAGTCTCAAAAATAGGGACAAATTTCAAATATCCATGTTATAAACTTAGAAAATTGCTAGAATAAAAGGTTTTGTGTCACCATGTACTTTCTGAAGAATACGAAGTCTGAAATTCAAATGCTTGCTATTTTTATTTAACATTTGTTAACCAGGAAAGTCTGACTTGGAACAAAAGCCAATTTTCAGCAGTGCAGGGTGAAACACTCCACACACATGTTCTTTGTAAGATGGGAGGACATGCAGACTCCACACCAAAGGCACCCCAGCCAAGAATCAAACCAGAGAACCTGTAGCTGTCAGGCAACAATGCTACCAGTGCACCACAGCACTACTGACTTTGCATGGAAAACCAAACACACAGAAACCACAGAATGTATGAGGAACAGAACAAATATGAGGCAAACATCTGCAAATTTCTTTTTACAAATGGTGGTAGGTAGGGAATTCAGGCTCTTGCCACCTGCACCCAAGGTACAGGGTTCAAGCCTCAAGTCTGAGTATTCTCTACCTACCACCTTGTGCTCTTTATAGCCACAGTATATAGCAACTGGGGCATTACAAACATCCCTACCTAATCCAGTCTTCCATTCCACACTAATAATCCAGTCATTCCCCCTGAAAGGTGAAAGCAAGCTCCTCTGTAGTCTCAGCCTGCCCATGCAAGCTCATGTCTGGTTTCCAGTTTAGCTGGCTCTGCGAGAATAGGCTGGAGGCTCTAGCTTGTGAATGATGCAGTCTGGTTTCCTTCTCTTCTGTGCAGTCATCACTGCAAAGACCTCTGGGACTGCAGGACAGAGATGCCTTTCTCCTGTATCTGGACTGCTTAACACAGCACTCTGGAGTTCTGTGAGTACCAGGAACTCCAAGCACGCATGTGTGGAGTTCTGGGACTTTAATTTTCTTCTTTCTTTTCTACAGATGAGGGGATTTTCTTCTTTCTTTTCTACAGGTGGGGGGGGGGGTGCAGTCCTGCAGTCCTATAGCATGAGCT
This sequence comes from Protopterus annectens, assembly GCF_019279795.1. Classification (NCBI taxonomy): domain Eukaryota; kingdom Metazoa; phylum Chordata; order Ceratodontiformes; family Protopteridae; genus Protopterus; species Protopterus annectens. Next base: position 63,161,763 of record NC_056750.1, on the reverse strand, counting down.
GCCCCTGATTTGCACTATAGTATTATATAATTATCGCACATGCCACAGAGCCTGTACAGCTGTAGGCTGTCCAAAGGTACTTCTATGGTGACTGACATCAGCAGGAATGCTAAAGTATGGCAATGAGAAGTGTACTGGGTGTGAACAGGCTCAAAATCTTTAACCTACAGGCACACACACACACACACACACACACACACACACACACACACACACACACACACACACACACACACACTTTTATATTTGCCAGGACTGAGATTAGAACACTTCATCAGTAGTTATTTGTACTATAGCGTTCCACAATTATAACGCATCACAGAGCTTGTAGGGCTACAGGCTGCTCAAAGGTACTTCTAAGGTAACTGACATCAGCAGGACTGCTAAAGTAGGGTAATGGGAAGTGTACTTGGTGTGAACATGCTCAAAATCTTTAACCTACAGACACACACACCTTTACATTTGCCAGGACTGAGATTAGAACTCCTACCTAAATAGGACACACCACTGAGCTTAAAGGGCAGAAGCCAGTCCAACAGTACTTCTACAGTGAATGACATCAGCAGATCCTGTAAAGTAGGGCAGTAGGAGGTGTACTGGGTTGGAATGGACTAAAACACTTATTCTTACACACATTACATGTGCCAGGATTGAGATTACAACCCCTACCTAACTAGTTATTTGTACTATAGTGTTTCACAATTATTGCATGCACCACAGAGCTTGTAGGGTCGTATATTGCCCAATGGTACTTCTAAGGTGACTAACATCAGCAGGACTGTTAAGTAGGGCAATGGGAAGTGTAGTTGGTATGAACAGGCTCAAAATCTTTGACCTACAAACACACACACACCTTTACATTTGCCAGGGCTGAGATTAGAACCCTTACCTATTTAGTTATTTGTAAGCTAGTGTTACAGAGTTATCACATGCACTATAGAGCTTACAGGACTGAAGCCATTCCAAAGGTACTTCTAAGATAAATGATATTAGCAGATATTGTAAAGTAGGTCAGTGGGAAGTGTACTGGGTGGGTAAAGCATCATAATTCTTAGACCTATAGACACATACACACAAAAGTAGGTGATGTGATATTCCAATCCCCACTTCAGTACCATCAGACAATGAATTTCATTTATATACTGGCACATGCAATTGGTTACAAGTGGTATGCAACTGTCTGCAGCAGAACATCACTCTATGCCATTCAGGGTATTCCCTGTGTATGACTCACTCTATGTGTGTGTGTGTGTGTGTGTGTGTGTGTGTGTGTGTGTGTGTGTGTGTGTGTGTGTGTGTGTGTGTGTGTGTTTCCCTGTGTGTCTCACTCTATCACTGTCTGTCCCTCTCTTCCCCATGTCTTTTTGTGTGTATGCTTGATAATATTGTAATATGTTGCCCATATGTGTGTGTATCACATGCAACAGATGCAGATATACCACATATGTGCCACCTACAGCTGGCTGTGGGTAATCATGTCTGATGGGTGTGTGGAGGCAGGTAGGTTTACATAGCTATGTGTATGTAAAAACATTTGCACAATACACAGATATACTGCCCGATGTGGTTTCAGACATGGGCTTCACTTCTCTAAGTGTAGGAGCATGCTCAGTATGACCTTCTATAATACGTGTGGGAATCCATTCCAGGGATAGTTGTACTCCAGTCCGGTGTGTTGTGTGCTACAGCCATACCTTGCAACCTGTTTGTGCAACATATCTGGAGATAGGCTGCCAATATGTGGAAACAATGGGCAAAGCATAGGGGGGGGTACTGTAACTATTGCTGTTATCAATGTATGATTTGCTTGAGTTACAGGGTTTGTTTTAGCAGACATTTTCTGACATATGTAATGTTTGACACTGTACTGTATTGTGTCATTACCTACTGACAGATATAATCGGATCATCACAGTTATTTGCCAGAGAAATAAAAGATGGATGATGCATAGACCTACTGTATATTATGAGGTAAAGGCTAGACATTCTTGCACAATCCAGCCAGTTGGGAGGTGTGGCTACAGCCGATTGACTGATGAAGCTATGTCAAAGGTCCAGCACCTTGGTGATATACTGGCTGGGAATCTCCTGGTTGTGCATGGTATTCTTCTTACTTGAAAGGTCATATCCTGGTGTGGCCATATCTGTCAACTGTACAGATTCTCACAGATTATCCAGATTCATGACTCATATATCTGGTCGGTTTTCTTAACATTGTGGTTTTCTAGCACAAATACACTCACCCAACATTTCCTGGAATTCATTAATTTCAATGCCCTGGATGAGCTCATTCTTACCCCCACTAGAGGTAGCAACATCCTTGACCTGGTCATTACTAACATGGGCGACCATTGCTCTACACCAATAGTCAACTCCTCCCTGGTTAGATCTGACCACAAACTAGTCACCTTGGAAATCCACATACCTTCCACCAACACCCCCCTAAAGATAACCACCATGAAAAACTTCTCCAAAGCTAACATTCGGCTCCTAAAAACAGAAACTTGGCCTTTTGTATAGAAACAAAAAGAATCCTGACAAATGAATCCAAAATCACCCTAGCATAAACCTTTCTACTACCCACTCTACTACATGCCACTCCAATCTTTACTAACCTGTAAACAAATCTCCTAAAAAAAACAAATGCACCTACAATAAAATAGCTAAATTTGCTGCTAACCAACCCTACAACTCACATCACTGTCTATCATTGAAAAAAACATAAAGTGGCTAGAACTGCCCCACCAACTCCTAATGCCTCAACTAACTTTAACTCACTCAATCATAAACAAACTCCTCTCATGTCCTGCTCTCCCCACTATCATCTCACATTATATTCCTAACCATACACTCTGCAGCTCTGAAAAACATCTACTGCAGGTCTATAAACCCAATGGAAACATTGGCAAACTTCTCTATAGTTACTCAATTGCCTCTGCTTGGAATACCCCCCCCCCACACACACACTTAAGAACAATTGCTAATACTAATCAAGGGCTTTGGAAAGAAGATAGGTTACTTGACCACTGTCCCTGTGAACGGGTTCTCTCTCAGTCCCCCACTTGCTGAGTCCTTGACCGCATCTGCAGTGGAGAAACCAGCCACAAGGTCTCAAGGGCTTTGGAAAGAAGATAGGCTACTGTAGGTGTCTAGCTATGTTTACCACTTAGCCTGCTACTGTAGAAAGTACCTGGTCTAAAGCAGAAATAACTGTCTCTACCCACATGGCTAGGGACAGCAGCTGCACCCCCACTCCCATCTGCTGTAAATACATTCCCCAGTTAACTTTTTCTTTTTAGTTATCAGTAAACCAAGATAAAGCTCTAGGCGAAAAAAAAAAAGGTAACCCAGTAGATACACTGGAATTGCCCACTTTTAAAATAAAGGCAAAAAGCTAATTAAACTGCCATGTTTTGTCTGCTTCAAACTAGTTGTCTACCCAGAAAGGACACAGCTGAAATCAGGTCTATAGATTGTTTTTCCCTACTAGAGTCTAGTAACTCCTAACAATTTGGCTATTTAGACACTTACCCTGCAATCTTTAGCCTAGGGGGATTGTAACCCACTCTATTCACTACGCTCGCTTTGCTCCCCTCCCTGCCCCCTATTCCCACCCGCCCAGTACCTCTACATTTATTCTTAGCCTTAACCCACCCCTAATTGCCAGCAATTAGGCTACACCACTACTCACCTCCTCCCCGTACATCCAACACAATCATGCTGCTACCTAATATAATAACAGTCATAACCTGCATAGTTCTAGCTCACCTTACATCCAACCAAGGGTCCACAGTCACATGCCCCAACAACTTCCACTATACTCTCTCAACACTCTCCCTCAAACATTTACACTATAACTACACAACCCCAGCCACCAAAACCATCCTCCCAATACACACACTCCATTACCAAACACCTATCGCACTCAAAAATAAAATATCCCTAAGATACCATAAGCAATTTACTATGTATATAAAACATATCCTAAACACCCTCTATAAACTAGCCCTCACTGGAGACATCCATCCAAACCCTGGTCCTCCCAAATCCAACCCAACCACAAACCGTAGTCCAAGCAACCCCCCCCCCACCACAACTCAACTCCTAGCCAACAAGAAAACAACAGACCTACTTAGAATGTCCCTAAACATCAGAAGCACATGTAATAAAATTCAAGAACTACACGCTAGCATAAGCATATATTCTCCAGATATTCTCTTCCTAATGGAAACCTGGCTCAAACCTCACATCAAAAGTGAGGAAATACTTCCACCTGAATACATCCTTCACATAGACAGATTGTCCAAAAAAGGAGGTGGTATAGCATTGATATTTAAACACCCCCTTAATATTCAACTCCTGAACTCATCTGCCCCTCACCACAACAATGAAGAAATCCTTTATGCCAATCTCAAACTAAACCCAAACAAAACAATCAATATCATGGGATGCTATTTCCCACCAGGGCAAAATATCACACCCCTAGAAAATCTCCTGAGCTGGGCTACTCTGTCTCTACCCCAGGAAACCATCATTCTCGGTGACTTTAACATCAACTGGCTATCCTGTAATAACAGTCTCCCAACCATTCATCTTAATCTCCATGGGTTCACTCAACTCATTCAATCCCTTACCCGAATCAACAAAAACCCTAACAAGCATACCTTACTTGACTGGATCCTAGTCAACAAAGCCCCTCATTCTTACCTAGCAGGCTGCTTACCTGACTGTCTTAGTGACCACGCCCCCACTTTCCTAATTCAGCATCACACAAACAGTCTGAAGCCCATTATCCACTGGTAAATATGGAACAAGTCCAATTTCAACCCCAACTTCTTCATCTCCTCCATGCAAAAAATGAACTGGTCACCACTAAAATACCTTAACCTAGATGAGGCTGTCCACTTTTCCAACAGTATCTGCCTCTCCATCCTAAATGCCCATGTTCCTGTAAGAAATGCCAAAGGCAGATCCAGGCATGCCCCATGGTTACAAAATACCACCAGAACCCTAATGAAATCCAAAGATAAGGCCTGGGAGCACTGGCAACTAACAAAAAATAACTCAGATAGGCAATCATTCCTTGAACTGCACAATAAAGCCAAAAAGCATATAAAATTAGACAAATCCCTCTATTATAAATCCACCCTAAACTCTACCAACCACAACCCTAAGCAATTCTGGTCCACTATTAACAATATCCTCCACACAGGGAAGGTTGATACCCTCCAGCTGTCCATTCCCCCCTCCTCCAGCAGAATTGCTGAATCCTTCAACAAACACTTCAGTGAAACTATAACATCTCTAAACAAACAACACTTCCCTACAACAGCCCCCCCAACTCTTAACCCTAAACCCCACTCTTTTCTTCTTCACCTCAGTACCTACCTCCAACATAAAAAGACTATTGTCAAAACTTAAACCCACTAAACTTGCAGCTGACAACCTCCCCTCTGAATACTTGAAAATTGCATCTGATACACTAGCCTACCCAATTTCAATTCTAATCAACCGTTCCACAACAGAAGGCTATGTTCCCTCGATAGAGAACATATCCCACATCATTCCCCTCCACAAAGACACCCCCTCCACTGACCTCTCCAATTACCGCCCCATTGCTATCCTCTCCCCTCTCTCCAAGATACTTGAAAGATGTATCAACACTCAGGTCTCCAACTACCTCCTAGCTAATAATCTCCTCTCTAAAATCCAGCATGGTTTCAGGCCATATCACAGCACTACCTCTACTTTGCTCTTCTTCACCAACACTATACTTCATCACAAAACCAATGGCCTCTTCTCTACTGCCGTATTTCTAAATCTCTTAAAGGCCTTTGACATGGTATCTCATGAGCTACTACTCTCTACTCTCCCCAACCTCTCCTTCTCACAACCAGCCTGCAAATGGTTCCACAGCTATCTACACAGATGCCAACAATCAGTAATCTGGGACAATAACACATCAGCTTGCCTCCCAGTTGCTCTCAGAGTTCCCCAAGGGTATATCCTTGGCCCTCTGCTATTCTTACTTTTCACTAACATCCTACATACTGCCACCACACAAGCATCTCTTATACAGTAAACAGATGACTCTGTTCTCATCTGCTCTGCCCCTACTCTACGAGAACTACAACAATTTGCACAGGAATCATTCTCTTCTGTAGAAAGCTGGCTATCTAATGCTCAGCTCCTGCTCAACCCATGTAAGACAAAACTTCTTCTGTTCCAACCTTCCAAAGCCACCCAAACCACCCCCCACTTCAACATTCTTGCCAAGGACAATACCCTCATCTCTGCATCAGAACACACAAAATTGCGTGGTGTGGAACAAACTTAGATTTGACACCCACATATCTTTCACATTAAGAAAAGTTCACAAGAAACTTGATGCATTATATCGAAGCTGCCAATTCCTAACCAAGGCGGTTAGAATCTCCATAGCCAATTCCCAGCTAATCTCCACCCTACTCTATGCATCCCCGATACTTACCAACCTTAGACAGACAGACCTATACAAGCTGAATGCTTGTTACAACAAAATTGTTAAATTTGTCACTGGAACCGCCTACCACAGCCATCATTGTATCTCCCTAAAAGAACTAAACTGGCTAGAACTCCCACAACTCCTTCACTTTAATCAAATAACCCTCGCTCATAAACTTATTAATCACCCCCTTAACATCCCTTCCCTTCAAATCCTTCTCCAACCCTATCACCCCACTAGGCCCCTAAGATCAAGCAACAAATATCAACTCACTGTTATCAAACCCAAAAACTCACCAGGATAAGCCATATTTTCACGTACCATATCTAAACTTTGGAACAATCTTCCACCCTCTATAACTACTCTGCCTTCCAGCAGCCTTTTCAAGACTGCACTTAAATTCCACTTAAATTTGCACTGACTTTGTCCTTGTTCTAATCCAGACTAACACCCTCACCCTTACCCCCCCACCTAGATTCTTAACCCAACTATACTACTGCCACTACTAACCACAGTCAGAAATAGCTAGTTGTCTTTACGTACTTTAACATCTTGTGTGACAACTTTGTAACTAATATTATAAATGAGAAGAAACTATCTTAACTTGCAACATTTTCTGTATATACTGTTGATAATCAATGGGCAGGATTCACGAAGCCTCCGTGTAAGAGTTACAAGGCTTACACGGAGGCTGCAGTTAAACAGTGTGACGTCAGCATGCCATGCATATGCATGAGGGCATGCTGAATCACACCTAAGGCTAACACGGTCCGTGTAAGACAGTAAAGGGCGTGTCCGTAGGGCGAGCCCTGCAAACGGACACGCCCCCAGAAGAGTAAAAGTCCTCAAAGTAAACCCCCACGACAGAGTCCGTGTAAATGTGAATAAACACAATACAACACATGCCCCCACAGACTATGAACATAAAATGTATAAATGAACATCTTATATATTTTTTTATAAGTTGTAAAGATGTTTGCCCGTGAGTGCGCTCGTTTGCGCGGGCATGCCCGTCGCTTAGCCACAGTTAGCAGTCAGTAGAAAAGCATATAAGAACTAAATATGCAAAGTAAGCCAAGAAGCAATAGCGTAGCAGTAGAGATGTTGGCTGAAGAGGAGGCAATCATGGTTCGAGCCCCCACAACATCAATTTTTATTTTTAGTGAAATAAGCATGAAACAATTCTCTGACATATATGTACATATATAAAATTATATTTTATGTAAAATGTAATGAAATGGGCCATGTATTTTGAAGAAATGTGAGATAATAAAAAAAAATGTCAGATGTGCCTATAGCTGAGCTACAGTCTAACAAGTTGAGGATATCTGCCTGTAGGTGAGCAGTGTTTTAACAGGATTAAAATGAGTGCCCGCAGGTGAGCAGTGGTTTAACAGGTGTAAAATAAGTGCCTGGGGCTCAGCAGCATTTTAACATGCTGAAACTGTGTGCCCGTAGCTGAGCTGAGCGTAATATGCATGCTGACAGCCAATTAACGCGTAAACCAGCGTAACCCGTTTGCGCAGAGCTGCGCACTGTGCCAACAAGCTAACCGACGGGCAACGTTGAGCAAGCTGTATCAAAACTGCCTTTACACAGACACACCTCCTAGCCTATGCATGAGGGCATGCTGAATCACACCTAAGGCTAACACGGTCCATGTAAGACAGTAGGGGGCGTGTCCGTAGGGTGAGCCCTGCAAACGGACATGCCCCCAGAAGAGTAAAAGTCCTCAAAGTAAACCCCCACGACAGAGTCCGTGTAAATGTGAATAAACACAATACAACACATGCCCCTACAGACTATGAACATAAAATGTATAAATGAACATCTTATATATTTTTTTATAAGTTGTAAAGATGTTTGCCCGTGAGTGCGCTGCTTATGCTGGCATGCCCGCTAGCCACAGTTAGCAGTCAGTGGAAAAGCATATAAGAACTAAATATGCAAAGTAAGCCAAGAAGCAATAGCGTAGCAGTAGAGATGTTGGCTGAAGAGGAGGCAATCATGGTTCGAGCCCCCACAACATCAATTTTTATTTTTAGTGAAATAAGCATGAAACAATTCTCTGACATATATGTACATATATAAAATTATATTTTATGTAAAATGTAATGAAATGGGCCATGTATTTTGAAGAAATGTGAGATAATAAAAAAAAATGTCAGATGTGCCTATAGCTGAGCTACAGTCTAACAAGTTGAGGATATCTGCCTGTAGGTGAGCAGTGTTTTAACAGGATTAAAATTAGTGCCCGCAGGTGAGCAGTGGTTTAACAGGTGTAAAATAAGTGCCTGGGGCTCAGAAGCATTTTAACATGCTGAAACTGTGTGCCCGTAGCTGAGCTGAGCGTAATATGCATGCTGACAGCCAATTAACGCGTAAACCAGCGTAACCCGTTTGCGCAGAGCTGCGCACTGTGCCAACAAGCTAACCGACGGGCAACGTTGAGCAAGCTGTATCAAAACTGCCTTTACACAGACACACCTCCTAGCCTGTGTAGACAGTCATAAAATATAAAAAGCTATGGCCAGGCTCGAACCCAGGATACCATGCACTATAGTCAAAGTACTGAACCACTAAGACATGACAGTTGCACTTAGAAGTGCAGTATTAGCATATATATAGGAATGAATAGAAAGAGGAGCATGACAAAGTAGGTTTTGTGAAGCTGATACAATTCCAAAATGGCCAATCACAGATAAGTGCAGGAAAACTGCATATATAAGCCCCATAGGCGGGAATACATAGCATAACCGATTATGGAACTGACTTGCAGCCAGGATGGCAGGTGTAGGAGAGGGTAGTTGCTTCCGAGCACAGAGGTGGGGCATTGAGGAGTCCAAATATATGGTTTGGCTCCTCGTTCATGATCATGAGGCCCAACTCATGCAGGGCCAGGTCCTGTGAGGAGCATATAGTGCTGAGGCGTGGGACCGGTTGGCACATGATCTCACCAGTGCCACAGGAATACCAAGGACTGGTGAACAAGTCCGTCACCACCATGCGGACCTGAAGAGATGGAAGCAGGACCAACTGAACCATTGGATCCAGGAGGCCCGACAAATGCCCAACGCCCCACTACTGAGTAAGTTACATGTAATTATTTATGTAAGAAATTAACCTAGCTGATAATATAGAGATGTGTATTCCAGTAGTACTTCATTTATATTACAGCTGCAGGTGTCCGTTCCATGAACCGTCGAGCCTATGCCGATAGGCTGGTGCGGTTGCGCCAACAGGCAGGTCAGTAATTCTCTCCCTGTAACTGTAAAAAAATATATAAGTATGACAGTTTGCAAAAGAGTGCAGTGTAGTCACTTATTAATAAAATGTGCAAGTAACAGTGTAAGAGAGTTTGCAAGTATTGCTTGATTACAAAAGTGTGATGCAGCCTGTAATCCAAAAATAAAAATGAAACAAGTCTGAAATAAAGATGTCCCACCTGTAATATAATAGTACATAACCTGCAGCAGGCTGAAAAGTACAGCTACAGAAGCTGAGTAAAACACATGTGAAATATATCCCTGTTTAAATTCTGAAACATGACACAAGTGAGAATGTTGGAAAGGATTGTTATAACTAAAAGTAAAACATGTCAATAAAGCCTAGAATTAAGTATCCTCCTGAATTGTAAAAATAAAACAAGCGAGAGAGTGTGAGAAAGAGGTATGAATCCACCAATAAAGTAGTAATAACTCCTGAATAAAGTATACTGCAGTCAGTACAGAATGAAATGAATGTGACAGGCAGAACCAAACAGCAACATGTGTTGAAAAAAGTACTGAAGCTGGAATGTGTGTCCCAAAATCTGGATATGTTGCTCTCAGTTTGCAATATGCAGATAGTATGGTTGTATGAAATACCAAACATCCACAGTTGTCTATAGCCATATAAAGCAAATGTAGCAGGATGATGTAAATGAACAGAGCCAGATATTAATGTGTATGAATAAATATGAAATGTATATTGATGTAGCAGTAACATTCCTATCACCAACCTGAATTAGTTATCACATAGGAAAATGTAGTCAGACCTGTAGTGTGTATATATCTGCAGCTAGTAGAAATGTACAGCATATGTATAGGTATTTGAAGTTGTTAATGAAATATTTCTTCACCCTACCCTATAACCACAAATAATCCATTCCATGTGAAATGGGTATGTGCATTCACAATTAACACCCCTGGACATTTGTCCTGTTGGTTCATACATATTTGCATGTACGTTGATGCATATGCCCTGTTCATACATCCAAACCTGATGGCCTGTTGCCATCAATCAACCCTGCATGTTGTTGGATTGTGTATTGCTGTTCAAACTATGCATGTGTTATGCTTGCTGTTCAATGGCTTGAATTTATGGGTGTTTGGTTAATGGGAATACTAATGCATGCTGTTACAACTAATTGTGAATGGTATTGTACGTTACTAACCCAAACTGTCATAACATAATGCAAAACATAGGACGACAGGGAAGGCGGGTTCCAGTGGACCCACCTCTCCCACCTCAGCTGGCGAGTGCACCTGGCAGTAGTGCCCAGGTTGGACCCTCCTCCGGTGGCCCTGTGCCACCTGCGGGTGGAAGCGCTGCAGGGGATGGGGCTCGTCCCCCCTCTGCAAGTGTGGCTGGAGGAGAACATCCACTCACCCTCCGTAGTGTCCGGACTGTGGTGCGTAGGGAGATCCGGCACGCTGTGCTTGGGCCCCTGCACCAGCTTGAGGCACGGGTGGCACAACTCATGGGCGTGCCTGCTGCCTGGCCTACACAGCCCCCAGCACAGCCCCATCTTGGGCAGTGAAGGCACAGTGGCAACTGCCCATGGGTGGGGATCTCAGTTCCACTGTTGCCATCTGTGGGCTCATGGGCTTGAGATATCCAAACATCCATCCCCGTCAATTGTGTAACCCCCCCACATGTGTCATACACCACCCCTGTGTGCGTCTTGTTTGTCTTGTCTGTTAACCTCCCCTACCTACCTCCCCAGCTATACCGACTTCCCGTACCTGACATACCACTCTCACCTGAAAAAAAAAAAAAAGGGCACTCTGTACCCACAAAAAAATTTTGACCCCTACATAGCTGCCCATTTTGCACACATGTCTGCTAGACATGTAAACTGGCAATTACAATTGGCTGTACAACAAATATTATTGTTGTCCTCACACCTCTCTCAGGGGTGGAAGGTTTCAAATTTCACACCAAATTACAAACATATGCAGAGCTGTTGCTGACGAAGAAATGGGCAGCTATGGGCCTTTCCTACATCCCTCCTGCAAAACCCGAGCTTGTTTTTCTACTGTTCTACCCTCTTTGTGCCCCCTTTTTCACCACTTTCCTATCTCCCCATTTTCTTTTCTTTAAAAGAGAATAGCTGGTGTCTTGTGAGAGTAAGCACTTTTAAGCAGTAGTAAGCAGGTGTGCGCGTAGCTAAGCGGCAGTGCGCATGTGTGACCTCCGCGCAAACCAGCACTAACCCGCTTTCAACTGCTTAAAAGTGCCTTAGTCATTCTGAATGACAAGGCCTGTAGTTTTCTCAGCAGCAAAATAAAATACCTCTCTCAGTCTCGAACCCAGGAAACACTAGTCTGCATGACTTACCACTAAGCCATGACTGCTATACAAGAACATTGTGCTGAAAGAAATATATCATAAAATAGTAGGAATTAATGTAAAGGGAATATAGCAGGTCTAGTACACAAAGCATGTCATGTATATGTACTGTCAAATCTAGTGGATTTGTAAAATAGTACTGTGTGCTGAGAAACAGTCATGCTAGTTGGTAGCTACTAGGTAATAATGTCACAGTAGCATTTGGCAAGCCACACACATACTCAGAGCAGGATAAACACTGCCATAGTTGAATAGTTAAGAGATCAGACATAGCAACTGTGACTGAGTTACAGGGATGTCCCTGATGTGAAAACAAATGTCAACTGTGCCCCACTGACACCCTGTCAAATGTACTAACAGTAGGCAGAAATGTGTAACTTCACATGCAATGGTAACTATGACTGACTGAAGGTATGCACCACCTGCACATCACAAATGGTGTACTAATACATATGCTTGAAATAACCCACAGTCACAACTGCAGAATATCAGAATATGTCATTGGAGTAACCCACTGCTATGTACCATTCCATGAGGCTGATAAAAGATGCACCGGAGAGTATCTGAGGCCTGCTCAGCAGCATGATCAAATACCCCTGTAAGTGTCAAGGCCCACACCATGGCCAGACCACACTGCATGCAGTAACACCCTACCACAACAAACACATAGGGAATTGCTGCCCAAACAGATTTAGCAAGCATTACAAGCTGTGAATGTAAATGGAAAATAGGAAAGCCATAGCAACACATTACAGGAAAGACACCTAGCAGGCATACAAGGAGTGAATGTAAAGGCCAAATATTGAAGCCATAGCAACAGATTGCAAGAGCCACTGCTATATACCAGTTACACCACAATCCCCACAGGAAAGCACACACACCCATATACACAGTATTACTAGTCGTAGGTGTCAGTTTACATACGCATGGAGAAGAGGACACTGGAGGAAGGAATACTCAGCTTACAGAACAACATGCATTGCAGTGTCTACAACACAGTCTGAAATATGAGAGACATACCAACCCTTACACTCACAGAACAGTGTCCACAGCAAACCAGCATGGTCCTCACCCTGATAATCTGAAAGGGCTACGCCTTCCTAACAGACCTTTTTATAGCACAGTCCTGTAATCACAGTGAGAACTGCAATCACTACACAACAGGCTGCATGCAATTAGTAAATGCTGGCTAACAATTGGTGCAGAGGCCATCACATGGACATGTGCAGATACCTACAAAAGCCTCCTGTACTAGTCCATACATGCAATACTTTCATTGCACCCGCTGGAGGTAGAGAGAGAGAGAGAGAGAGAGAGAGAGAGAGAGAGAGAGAGAGAGAGAGAGAAAAAAAAAGAAAGAGAGAAAGAAAAAAAAAACTGTAACAACAAAACAAAGAGGCTGACAGCAGGCCAAGTAACTGCAAGCCTACGCAAACAGCTGCAGCAAACACAGGTAATGTAAAGTACTACTATAATACTCTAAATACTGTGAACCCTCCAGATGTGTTATTGGTCTGTATCTATGTATATGAGGATGTGCATAGGGACAGGGACATACTGAAACTGTCACTGAAGGCTCCACATACATATGTATGTGACGGTAGCTATGTGCACATAGCAATATAGGTTGTAGTGCAATGTACAAGTAGGTTGTACAGTAATGGATGTTCAGCAGTACGTTACTGTGTGTATACATATGTGGAACTAAAAAGGAGTATATATATATATATATAAAACGTGTATACGTATGTATATTGAGATATGTATATATATATATATATATATATATATATATATATATATATATATATATATATATAATATGCATATGTGTATACACATAATGAGAGGGATGTAGAAATACATAGACATATATAGTTTCACAGTGTCATAGTTTAGTACTAGGCTATCTGCAGACAGTGTATAGAATAGATTTAGAAACTTGCGCCTCTGTATAGTAGTGACACAGTGAAGACCCCCCCTACATAATAGCATTAGTTTACTGTGCCTCTGTCTAGTAGTGACACAGAGATGACCCCTGCTGTAAACCTATGATCTCCCATCCACTTGTCAAGAATGCACATGAAGAGTGTCAGTGAGGGTCTCTGCCTAACATGAACTGGGATCCTGTTCCACAGTATGGGAAGCCTCTTAGTGATGGATCTGTCCCTACAGTATGTCCTATTCATATGTTTGCTGAGGTTTAAATCCGTAGCTGTTGTGGTTCTGATGGATTTGGATTGTATGAGGTGGAACATGTCCATCAATACCTGATTGGACATGGCCTACTACATCAGGCACAGATCACCCCTATGTAGGCAGTATTCTATGGAATAGAGCATGAGTTACGTTAGTCTGGCAGCATATAACAGTTGTTGCAGACCCTTGATCCGCCTGGTGATGTACTTATGGGGTCCCCCTAGCTGTTGCAAGTGCCAGGTGAGGTACATACCAAATGGGGCATAGTACACAGTCATGGGCCTGATAAGGGAGGAGTATAGGGGTACAATGACCCCTTTTGATCTGGATGTGAATCCCTTCATGATAAGGTGGGCAAGGTAGGAAGTCTATCCAACCACTTTGTCAACGTGGGTGTCAAATGAGAGGTCAGCATTGATCAGTGTCACCAGGTCTCTGATTACTTTGTCTGTACTCAGTGGGTTACTGTCTATGTGATAATATGTGGGTACCTTGTCCGTCCAAAAGGGTATGAGTATACATTACGTGGCATGCAGTGTAAGGCCATGACTCCGGCACCAGTTGTTGGTGTCCCTGAGGTCTGTCAGTAGGATGTATGTGTCAGCTGGTGTATCACCTATGGCGCCTAGCATGCAGTCATCTTTGAACATTGTCAGCCACTACCCTCCCATGTCTGCTTCCACATCTGAGAATTATATGCCGAACATGAGCGGTCCCAGGACAGATCCCTGTGGGACACCACATGTGACTGGCTCTGAGCCTGACATGGCACCAGTGAGTTTGACTGTAGGGTTTCTATCCGTTAGCCGGTTTGCAACCCCTCATGTGACATATGGATTTACATTTCAGCTGTTGATCATGTCTATGATGCCAGAGTGCGGTATTGTGTCGAAAGCCGTAGGCAAGTCCAGGTAGGCTGTATGGACCGCTGTGCCCTCGTCAATGGCTCTAGTGACTGATTTGAAAAGGTCAACCAGGTTCATAAGGCAGGATCTGCCCTCTACAAAGCCATACCTGGTGGGATCAAGTGTCTAAGTCCCCGATGTCTCTGTGTATGGCTACCATAATGATCCTTTCCATAGCATTGCAGACCAGGCTGGTTAAGCTTATGGGGCGGTAGTTACCAGGGTCTGTAGAGGTGCCTCTTGTGTGGAGTGGGACTACTGTTGCTGTATGCCAGTGTCCAGGTACATATGCTGTAGTAAGGCTATGGCTGAATAGCATTTAATGTGCATGTGTAGCTCCTCTTGCAGTTCACGTAGCATGCAACCTGCAATACCGTTGGGTCCCATTGATGCTGTGTTTACAGCTCTGCTGAGGGTGGTTCCCAGCTGGACATCTGAGATGACAGGGAGGTTACAGTCAGCTGGGATAAGTAATTCCACATGTGTGGGTGAGGGAGGGGAGAAACCTGCACTGAACCTGTCTGCCAGAATGTTGTCATTATCTGTGTGTTCAGTGTAGTGTTTGTCACTGTGAACTAACTGTGAACACAACTGAGGGTTCCCACCCAGGTGTGTAACATAGCAGAAGAAGGCCTTGTGGTTATCTGTAGTGACCATAGCGATGTCCCTCTCATTGTTGGCCTTGCATGTTTGTATAACAAAATGTATCTTTCTACTACTGCTGATCAGAGATGCCGTAGCTCTATGGAAGTATGCTCTGCCATGCAGTAGCTACCTTCTGTTGTTATACAATTTGTTCAATGCTGGGGTCCACCAGACAGGATGCCTGCCCTTGGTGGAGAGGGTCATGGTTTCATTTGTGATTGCATGATCCATGCATTCTTGGAGATGTCCGTAGAAAGCATATGTGAAGGTGTCTGCATTGTGGGAAGTGGTTTACACGGCCCAGTGGGCATTAAGGTTACCAACTCAGTTATAAGAAGTGTAAAGTTTCCCACTGTAGTCTTTTGTGTTGTGGGGGAGGTGGGATATGTATATCCAGGGGGATTAGTCTGTGGTCAGATGTGACTAGTGAGGGGTATACTTCTGGTGTGTAGCACATTGTCCCCATGTTTGTGATGATCAGGTCTAGTATATTATCTCCTGTTGTGGGAGAGGTGACTAGCTGTTCCATTGCATTTGACTTAGTGAATTCCGGGAACCTTTGGGCTAGGGTGTTTGGGGTAGAATAATGCACCCAGTGTATGTTAGGGTAGTTGCAGTATCCCAATATGATGGTGTGTGGTGGGACATTCATATCCTCCAATGTCTACAGGAAGGCTGACTGTGGTCCCTGAGATTGGGAGGGTGGTCTGTAACATGCTACCAGTTGTATAGCAGGTTTGCCTACGGTTATCTGCACCTGGATGGTCTGTGATGCTTCATGTGTTGCCACTAACCTGGAGGTGTGTGCGTCCTTCATGAATATGGACACCCCCCCCTCCCTTTTTGTTTTGTCCCGAGTCCTGGGGCCAAAAAGCATGATACGAGGTATAGCCTGGTACGACTGGGTGCTCTCAGGAGCCTTGAACCAGGTTCTTACTTACTGCACAGACATCGAGATTGGTAGAATATGTATGTACAGATATATGTAATACACACATACATATATAGATATCTGTAGAGACATATACATATACAGATAGATCTGACTGACAACAGATATGTCTGTTTATGACTATCTCTCTCTCTCTGTCCCACCCCCTCACACTCTCACTCTCCCTGTGTCTCTCTCTCTCACTCTTTCCCCCTCTCTCCCCACATCTATATGTATATATCTACATCTATATATACATATTTTATATACATATATACAAACATATATATATCTATATATGGATATAAATATATCAATACATACATATATATATATATATATATATATATATATATATATATATATATATATATATATATATATATATAGACTATGTGAGGCACATGTGTGCAGATGTCTTGCAACAGGTGCCTGGTGTCAAAGGCATGGAGTGAACACCAGTGTGGATACTGGAGTACCATACCCCATTCAAAAACACTGACACCAGTAACCACCACATATGTACATGCCTGCCCACCACTGCATGTGTCAGGGGGGAACAGGGGCAACAAGTGTACAATAGGCTCCACATTGATACACACAGTGGCACACTAGTCCTGTAATACCTGTACATGGAATGTGTCAGCGGACATGGTGTGTCAGCTATGGACATGTAGGTCACTGTACCCCTCCACACCCCACAATGTCCTACATGGTATGTACCTCCCATGACAGCTACAGATATGGAGAAGGACACAGACATATGCAAGTAACTGTGTCAATGCACTCAAACACCACAGAGCGCACACAGACTACCTACATAGAGGTTACCACTGCTGGATATACATAGTTCGGTCACACCCATGACAGTTGTCTAACAACCATGGTAACACCTCCAACATCCACAACACAAATTACCTATGTCTGTTGTCCTTGTCACTGCAGTATAGAGCACATGGTGGAGGTACAGGACCCTACCCACAGATATGACATAACCTGTAGTAGACCACACAGAATTAAGAAGCAAGTCTCCCCATGAGTAGATGTCAAACATACCCCTGCTGAATGTTATGCAGATAGGTAATATGCCATATGCGTCACCCTGTGTAACTGTTTGTAAGGAGCAGGTACAATCATAACACATGTGTCACAAGGGGCAGGGTATCATAACAGTATGCTGCTGTAGGCCCAGGGCCAAAAGCACACTACCTACCTAAGACACAATGCACACCCATGAACACATTGCAAACAGAATATGTGAGGTGGAATGAGTGTGCTAGTGACTGGGTGCATGTTGTGTACTGGTGTGATTGCTCACCATGACTGTCTGTCTGTCATGGTAGTGTGTGTCCTTGGTGTGAGGCCAGAGACAGGTGTGTGAGGTATTGCGATCAACACATACTACATTGCCATATGTTGTGCTGTGTTACCCTGTATGTCACTGTGGTGTAGGTAGGGTTATGGCAAGTAAGAATAGTGTGCATTACCAGTGAAATATGTAACGTCCATTGTGTGCAGTGCATGGGCTGATAATGTTCCCCATACAGTACCTTGATACAAACCCCCAGTGTGAGGTTGTGTATTGTACCTGAAACAGTATGTTGACTGCTGCAGTATACTAGTCTGTCGTATGAAATGTGCCAGCTACTGTTGCACAGTTGTCAGATGAGCACTGATATCTGGTCATTTACATGTGTATCCCCCAATAGACAGACAGATGCTATATATGGTGCTTAAGTTATATCACTGCAGTCGAGTATTATGTGTATTATTTGTGCCATAGTTTGCTGACAGATATTGCTGACATATTTTCCTTCTCCTTTTCAGGGCCATGGTTCACCAGCGGAATCCTGTCTACTCTGCTGCAGAGGAGGAGGAGATACACCAGAGCCTGGTGCGGGATTTCGCTGTACTCTTTTCCCACACCAGCCCTAACCAGCAGGACAGGGCTGCACTGTGGCAAGACCTGGTCCGTCAGGTAAATGACATAGGCACACATAACCGGACATATGAGCAGGTACGCCATCACTGCAGTGATTTAATTAGAAATGTCCGTCAGCGTGCGTCGGATATCCAAAGCAGCAGCTTGCCACAGGTGATGGGGTGGCTAGACATCCCCCCCCTCACCAGACTGGAGGGACTACTCCTAAGTGTTGTGGCTCCAGCACAACAGCAACAGCAGCAGCATACATGTGTAATGATGGAGGCTGGAGCCACACAGCAGCAGGACACAGAGCGTCCAGGTAACATGCCATGTGTATAGTTGACCATTCTCTACACTGTTAGGTTATGCATGTGTGAGGTGTGTCCTCATTTTGTAGCTGTAATCTTGGTAATTATTGTGCATTAGTGATATCCTCAATATCTGCAGTACACCTGTGGAAGCTATCTGTTGCACTACTGAACTGTATCATGCTCACAGTATCAATGGCACAGTTGTGCCCACTGATGATAAATGTCTCTTTTCTGCAGGTCTCTCTGGTGTAACTGCAAGGCAGCCTATCCATGCTGGTGAGTGTGTAATACCATTACCTTCAATACTCTGTATACTAATAGTAATAATAGGCTGAAGCAGTAGTGCTATGTGTTTGATTGTAGGTGTGTTTGTGTCTGTGGGTTGATATCTCATATACTGAGGTGTGTGCATGTGTGCATGTGTGCATGTGCCCATGTATGCATGTGTGCATGTGTGCACATGTGCATGTGTGCATGTGCCCATGTGTGCACGTGCCCATGTGTGCATGTGCCCATGTGTGCATGTGCCCATGTGTGCATGTGTGCATGGGCCCATGTGTGCATGTGTGCATGTGCCCATGTGCCCATGTGTGCATGTGTGCATTTGTGCATGTGTCCATGTGTGCATGTGTGCATCAGTGGTGACATTGTGTACACATTGTAAACTGTGTTTCCTGTCTTACTCCCACAGGTTCTGGTGCTGCTCTGGTGTCGTGCAGCAGGGAACCTGAATCAGCTGCTGTGGATAGTGATAATGATGATACCTGTGTAATGGCACAGGTAGGTGTGCCAGGGTCCGTCATTGGTCAGCCAATTGACACTACACAGCTGTCGAGCCCATCAATGCGCACAGTCATCCTGCCAATACATCCTTTGTCACCAATGTCCCTAGTTGATGGACAGGATACAGTGGGCATTGACCAGGGTAATGTGGTACCGGTGGCACATGCATCCCCACACAGCAGCCATGGCCAGGGTCCTGACATGGTACCACACAGGCAGACGTCCATGGGTTCTCGTGGGAGCATCCGTGGGTGTACCGCCCCTGTCAGACGTGCCCACAGATGTCTTTCAACCTCAACTATGTTTTGGGCTGTAATGCAGGCACAGTCATGTATGGAACGGTACACCAGACAGGGTCTGAGGGAGCTGAGAGCATGTTGCACAGCCATGAGTGACAGTATATGTGATGTTGCGGCTGCCATCCGCAACTTCACCGAGGTCATTGACAGATGTTGGGGGGACACATTAGATCTGTTCCACAACTGCATGTCCATGAGCCAGGGCAATGGTGGATGGTTGAGGTGCCGATGTGGCCGTATGCCAGCAACAGCAGCAGCTAGCAGCCATTGCGGACAACAACAGGCCCGCTGCCGCTCACATAGTGCCAGCAGCAGCCCCAGCAATGCTGGGTCTGTGCTGTCATCAGACCGCCCCAGGAGACCACGTGCATGTGGCGCTGGACAGTCCCAACAGGGACCTGTCTCCAGTCACCAACCACCTGCTTCTGATGACAGTACCCAGTCTGGCTTATTACCTGATATGGTCCGTAGCACCCCTGCCAGGCACAGGTACCATGTCCGTGGCCACAGACAGTGATCTGTATGACCTAGCAGGTACAGTCTGTGGCTGTCCACAAACACCTGTATATGGCAGCCATGAGGTGGGACTGTGTGCATTCATACACACATGCAAAGTGATAACGCCTAGGGCTACCGCATACATGCACACACTACATCAACATTGCCCCATCTTGTACTGCTGTCCCTCACCAACACACACACACACAGACATGTCAATAGGTTGTATCAGTGGCATACTCAGACATACCAGGTACACACCCTGTGCATATGATGAAACTGTGCCACCTCCTGCAATCTGTAAAATCAGTGCAGGAACAGGTTAACATGGTGCTGACGCACAGGGTGAGTACATAGACATATTGTAATAGTATGATGTTGACAACAGTACAGTGTAATGATAGCATTGTGGGTATATACCAGCATGCCTGCTGCAGTTACAGTATGAATGTCAATGTATTGTTTTGTACACCCCTAGTAATTACCACAGTGTTCTGTCTGCACATCTTTGCATACTGGTGGTGAGGAAGTGAAGGGATGGCCACCTACATAGGTAGCACAGGGGATACAACAATGTACATATTGATACTCAATGATGGCCATGTCAACTGCGAGTTGCATGCTGTCCACACACGACTCTGCAATGCAGATGTTTCAGGATGTTGATATCTGTGCAGTACTACACAACAGGTTCAAGGCTCACAAGAGCACACTAGCACTACAAGGTCACACCTCATACCATGCATGACAGCACCAAAACACAGAACTAACTATGACAGGAGGGAGAGTGTCCATACATGTCAAGGATACTGTGGTGCCAGGACAGGTAGCATACATCATACTAGGTCTGGAACTGCTGAGTGTGGGCTCAGTGTCTGTTATTTGACATGTGTATTATTACAGGTATGAGCACTTGGGTATCAGGCCAGTTATTCAACATTACGAAGGTACGTGGTCTATACACTTGTGTGGGGTGCGGCTGGACCCAGCGCATCTGACCTGTGAATGTCTGGGTACTGGCTTATAGTGCCTGCATATATGCACTATTACCTACTGGAAGTCATACACCTTGTTTGTTGTAGCATAGTCTACATACAGGCCTGCTGACTGTAGCTTTGTTTGTATGCATGTTTGCCTTTTATGTTCCTGAAACACTGATTCCACCTGCAGTGCAGATATACAGTGCCTCTGTGGATCCCTAGTGACATCTGTATTGCTTACTGTACTGATGTCCATGTGTCACTTGACAGAACATCACTGTTTGTCCTGTTTGCATGTAGCTTGCCTGTAACACATTGCATATGACTTACCTCACATTTGCTCAAGACAGCATTCATATATGCCAGCACTAACAAATCAGGAGCACTACACCCTCACATAGTCACCTTGAGTACCTTGTTCCCCATTGGCCCTATGTGTGGTTACTTAGTATGGGAGTCACAATGCTATGGTAGCATGTGCAAAGGTCACCTGTCGATGTACTCTCAGGTCCAGTTGGTGAATCTGTGAGTCATGTGGCAATGTTACAGCGGCCTCATGTACACAGACAACCCTCTCCCCTTCCCATACACGTACAACACATGTGAGAGATGCAACCACATAGCCATACTGGGGACTAAGCTCTGTTAACACAGCACTGGCATTCCCTGTCAGGTGGAGTGGGATACTACAGTGAATACAGTACCAGTCTCCCATAGACCTGCCACGACCGCAATCCAAACACAGACACACACAGGTACATTATTGGGCTCTCAGAATAGCATCCTGCCTGAGCAGCTGACACCTGCAAAGCAGACACACAAGCAAACGTTAAGCCAGAGCGGAGCACATGCAACACATAGCTCACAAAGCCTGTGTGCCAAACAGTCACAGGCCATATGGCTTGACAACACACCTGCTACAGTTGTATGAGGTACCTCTATCGTCACGTACACTGAGGTCCTGCTCACAGGCTGAACAAGGTGACGGTCACGCTGAGCTGCCCATCGAGCACTATGATCCACCACATAACACAAGCATACCAGTCACTCCAAGGCATGTAGAAGTATGACTCAGTCATTGTCTGTGCCAGTGTGTATGACCTCTGATGCACCTCCCTGGACTACATGTTAGGGGACATAGAGGGGCTCTCTGAGCTTGTGGCACAAGCTGGTATGACCCTGGCCTTGAGTAGCATCTCACCCTCACCAAGAATGCTGCCACAATATGTAGACAGGATCATCCATTTCTGCAATTAACGTATCTTTCAGTGACATTCAAAGGGGATCCAATGCCTGTCAGTTTGGGATTACATGCTGGACAAGCCACATTGCTTTGCTTGGGACAGCTTGCACCTGTCACCCATGGGCCGTTGTATATTGGCAGAAGCTGTTGCTACACATATAGTACCTTTGTATGCAAGGCTGACATTACATAGCCACCTACACAGGTATCACACAGGATAGGACACTAATAGCAATGCTACTCAACAGCAGCAGTGTAAACCTCAAGATGCGTGCAGTGGAAACTGTCCTTAGCATGGGGTACAGCAATATCCGTGCAGTAACAGACTCCTGGTAACAAGGCTCCCAGGTGCACACCATCAGTGCCAGGTCATTCCTGATACCATGCTTGTCATCCCCTACACATGCACCAAACCAGAACAGGGGGGATGTATCCAAAGGCACCTGAGATACACCCACCCCCAGGTTGGTGGCACTGCACAAAGCATCAGAGCCTCTCCATGTGCAACACACAGTGGGTTAGACTGCCTTCAGGTTCATAGCCTGGCACACACCACACTCCCATACCCAGGAAACCCACTTGGCCTTCCTGACAACACTGGGAATATGATGGTCTCTACACACACCATTATATGGTTGTACTGCGACTACCCAAACATACAGTGTGAGCATTATTCTAGCTGCAAGACCCTATCTGAAGGGTTCTTATCATTCATTCCCTGCATTGCTATAGAACAACTTGTTACCACTCCCACAAGTGGTGACAACATGCTGCACCTGTTCATCACCAACATGTGGACTATATGCTCCAGAACAATCATGTATCCCTCACTGGTGGGATGACACCATCTACAACCCACACTGTATAGTCACATACCACATGCAGCCCCTGCACAGAACACCACAGTCATACAGTTGTCTGATGCATATTCCATGTATTCACATGAGGCAGGCTTCGGACATGGGATCTCTTGCAGTTCACAGGTACATATGTGTAGGTGGCACATACATACACCATGTGTGCATTGACATTACTGATATAATGTATGTCGTGCAATATTGGGAACAACACCCCACACACATGGACAAACTGTGACAAAAATACACATGGCATTTGTAGGATACAACCCCCTACCTAACTATGTTAGATCACTTGTGAGGGTCGCAGTAGCAGAGTGTGCTATTTGCATTACTGGGAGGATTGCTTTCTCCTGCTGTACTTATAGGGTGCTGACATCATCAGTGTTTAGACAGTGGGATATGCAGCATGTGTTGTGTAGTAATAGTTGCCAAAAGTGACATTTCTCATACACATGGAATTGCACACACTACTCCCCCACACATACACACTGGGCACTTGCAGGATTCAAACCCCTACCTAATTATGACACTTGTGATAGACGCATTAGCAGAGCACGCTATTTGCATTACTGGGGGGAATTGCTTTCTCCTGCTGTACTTATAGGGTGCTGACATCATGAGTGTTTAGACAGTGGAATATGCAGCATGTGTTGTGTAGTAATAGTTGCCAAAAGGGACATTTCTCATACACATGGAATTGCACACACTACTCCCCCACACACATTGAGCACTTGCAGGATTCAAACCCCTACCTATGTTATGACACTTGTTAGAGATGCAGTAGCGGAGCGCGCTATTCACATTACTGGGTATAATATCTGCTCCTGACATATGTATAGTTTGCTGACATCATTATGGATGAAGAGGTATGTACATCTGTGACTATCCATCAGTACAGGGGAGAGCATATCTATGCATTAACTTTGCACAGGCACAGTGGCCTACTGTACTGTGGAGGCAGACGCCAAATACACTGTGGATAGCCTTCTGTATTCCCTAGGGACAACAGTCAAGTATTGCACTCTGCGGCCATATGTTTACCTGTCAGATGCAAGTATCTGTTGCTCATATACTGTTTGTGGGTCTTTATTGCCATAGCCTTCCCTATCTCTATAAACAACGTGTGTACTGTGGGAGATGTTTGCATATGAGTGGGATCCAGTACTTTACTTATGTCTCTGTTGTAACTTCACTGTGTGCACTGGGCAGATGTCTGTATTGTGGGAGGTTCCTGTGTTAACACATAGACATGCCAGATATGTGTGTGCAACTGCTGAACTGTGACATGGCCTAAGTGTGTGAGCATGCCCAGTTCGCAGTTTGTATGGCTTCTTGACTGCCACGTCTCATTTATCTAAGTGTGCAAGCATGCCCAGTGTGACCTTTCCTTATGTTGGGATCTGTGGACCACCACATTTCTGTGTGTGGACGCCATCTATATATCACATGTACAGTTGAGTGTTGGACATCAGGTTGTGTTCTTACTGCCCAACTGCTTTGTGTCTGAACCTAAGAGGCATTATGCTGTGCCTGCAGGGTCGCCATGGGATAGTTTGCATAAAGTTGTCATCATCCTTTCCTGCTGACCAAACAGTTGTATTGTCGTATCATGTACTGGTGCAGAACTTTCACTGTGGTGGACAATATAATCGGTTTCAGTCCTATCACTGCTTGTAATATTTATAGTGAGCACACCAGACTGGTTGAGGGCCAGTTGTGCAGATATGACCATGTTGCATTTTGTTCAGATATGGACAGCATAGTACATGATTGTCCGACATTGTTAATGTATTCCACAACTTGTGTGGACAGTGACAAACAATGGCCATGTGCCCTAGTCCATTTGTAATGCTAGTCAGAGAGTGTTTGTCCTTCAACACACATTTACTGGTGTTTGCCATGACATATGTCACGGTTAGTGTGCTGTGCCTCTGTCTACCCGTGACATACAGGTGTTATCCAGGGTACACCTACCATCTCCCATCCAGTCATCATGATTCCTCTGGATGACAGTCACTGAGGGACTCCCTGGATATCCTGTAGTGGAGTTTAGTCGTGGGTGGAGTGAGCTTCTGGGTCATGGACCAATCGGTACAGCATGTCCTGTTTATGTCTGTGCTGGGGTTCAGGCCTGTCAGCTGCATAGGTCACCAGCATTCAGTGTTTACATGGTGCCAAATGTCCATTGATACCAGGTTGGTCATGGCTCTATACATCAGGCACAGTTCACCTCCAGCCAGGCAGTATGGCACTGTATGGAGCTGCAGTTTCTTTACTCAGGCGACACATGGCATCTGTTACAGCTCTGTGATCCTCCTGGTGGGGTATTTGTGTGGTCTTTCCAGTTGCTGCAGGTGTCTGCTACAGTACATCCCTGAAGGGCCATTGTACACAATTGTAAGGCTGCTGAAGGTCGACTGGAGAGGCACATTGACCTATCCTAACCAAGCTGTGCTTACCTTCATGATTAGGTGGGTATATGGTATGTTTCTGTAACCACTACAGACACATGGTTGTCACATGCAGGATATCTATCACCTTGTGTCCCCAGGTCTCTTATTGCTCCTGATGTACTTACTGGGTTAACACCTATGTGGTAATTTCTGGCCATGTACTGTGTTTCCACAGGGGTTGACTATACACTATTCTGCATTTAGCTTGTTGACATGGCTGTGGCACCACTTGTGTGTTTCTATGTGTGCCTTTTGTAGGTTGCTTGTGTCCGCTGGAGGGTCCGATATGGTGGCCAGTTTGTAGTCCTCTGCAAACCTGTTCAGACAGAGTCCGTCCATGTTGGCCTGTACCTATGTGACATATATAGCATACAAGAGAGGTCCCAGGACCATGCCTTGTGGGATGCCAGTTGTACCTGGTTTGCAGTCTGCCATGGCTACAGCATGTCTGCCAGGTCAGTTCTGTCCTTGAGCTGGTTTGAAACCCATCTACTTGCATAGGGGTTTATAGTTAGGCTGGTGAGCTTATCTGTACCGCCAACTAGGGTATTGTATGGAAGGGTTTAGCAAGGTCCAGATAGGCTGTGTGATCAACATTCCCCACATCAATGGGCTTGGTGCACGTTTCACATGAGTCAGACATGTGTAAGGGGCAGGATCTGCCCTATGACAGCCACACTGGGTAGGGTCCAATGCCTATAGGTACCCAATCTCGTTATTCATGGGATCCATGATCATCCTCTCCATTACTTTACCAACCTAGATAGTCGGGGTTAAGGGGTGATAGTTTGCAGTATCCATTTAGGCACCCCCTTTGTGGTGTGGGACCACTGTTGCTGTACACTGCTCTTTGGGTACATATCCTGTGGTAGGACTGATAGTGCGCAGTAATGCTATTTGCTGTACCATTCTTCTTACAGTACTTGTTGGACACAACCCAGGACACCATCTGGTACCATTGATGCTGTGTGCTGTGCTTTGTGGATGCTGGCTGTTACCTCAGCATCTGCAATGTCAGGGGGCCAGCACTCTCCTGGGATAGATATTTGGCAGTTAGGTGCTGGTGGGGAGGTTGGAAGGAATCTGTTCGGTAGGCTGTTGGCAATGTGTGTGGGTTTGGTGTATTGTTTGTGATATTAGAGTGCTGTAGAGCATATCTGTGGATTATCACCATGGTTCCTACCATCCAGTAGGACAGCTGTGTGATAATCCTTTGTGTCCTGCACAATTTGTATCATCATAGGTTCATAGGTTCATACTAGGCTATCTGCCCTGGCCTTGTTTGAGCACGGACAGACTGTGTGTGGGTCTCAACACACCTTGCAATGTGCATATTATGCCCATGTAGGGTTTACTTTCCTAGATGTGACACAGGGATGGCCCCCAGTGTACACCTACTATCTCCCATGCACTTCACCGGATTTCTCTTGTTGAGTTTGTGTGTGGAGCTCAGCCTATCATGGACTTGGATTCTGTTCCAGAATGTCAGTAGCCTCTGGGTTATGGATCTGTCCCTCCGGCACATCCTATTGATCTATGTGTGGAGGTTCAGATATCTCACTGTGGTGTGTCTGCTGGATTTGGGGTTTCTGCAGTGGAGCATGTCCATTCATTCTGGATTGGACATGGCCTTGTACATCAGGCATACATCACCTCTGACTGGGCAGTATGCTTTTGAATTGGGCTGTGATTTCTTCAGCCAGGCTGCAGATGTCCAATGTTTGGACCCTTTATCCTGTTGGTGGAGTACATTTGGGGTCTTTCTGACTGCTGCATGTGTAAGGTAAGGTACATCCGAACTGGGGCATTGTTGTCACGTATGGGCCTGATAAGGGAAGAGTATGGGGGCACAGTGACCTCTGTAGCTCTACATGTGCATCCTTCATATTAAGGTGGGCAATATAGCAGGTCTTCCTGGCCACCTTGGCAATGTGAGTGTCACATGACAGGTTACCATCCACTTGTGTCCTTAGGTCCATGATTACTTCTTCCATACATAATGGATTGCCACCTATGTCATACTTTGTGTATGCCTTGTTTGGTATTTGTTGAGACATTCATACTCTGAAGTGTCTTCAGGAAGGCTGGCTGGGGTACCTGGGTTTGTGTGTGTGGTCTGTAGCAGGCTTCACACAGGTACACAGTTTGAGACAGTGTTACTTGCCCGTGGATAGTCCATGCTGCTTCTTGCTGTGGTGCCTACCTGGGGGTGTGGTTATTCTTGATAATTACTGGTAGCCACACTCCTATTGTTGTGTGTTCCATGTTTTGGAGCTGTAGAGCATGGTATGAGGCATAACCTGGTAGTATTAGGGTGCTCTTCTGGGCCTTGCCCAGGTTTCTGTTACAGAACACATATTACCATTCTCCATGCTGTGGTGTGTTTGGTCTGCATGCACCTTGCAGGTTAGACTTCTGGCATTGGGTAGCATTACGTCCAGGTTATTATCCCTTGTGCTACCTATGGTGGTGGGTTTGTGTTTCCAGACTTACCTATTCCAGGCACAGTGGGGGTGACAACAGCCTTTGCCAGTATCTACGCAGCCAGGTGTGCTGGATGCATGCCATCCCTAGCAGGTGGGGCATCATGTCTTGCTCGGCATGTCAGCCCAGTCTGTCAGGCATGTGTTCCCCCTTGCTAACAGCAATACCTCAGCCAATTATTGTACTTGATCTTGTTGTCTTCATAGTGTGGCATCATGCTTGGTGAGGGTGAGATGTTAGGTTGGGTCTTCATGTTTGCATATACTAGATGGTGTTACATTGCTTAACACATGGCAATCATGCCTCAGGTGGTGCTGCAGGGCTGCCTCTGTTGGATGCACATACTACACTCCCTGTACATGTTTGAGAGCAGGTTGTGTCATGTTAGGCATCCCTGTTACTATATGAGTGAGTCAGAGAGGGGTATCATTCCCAGGGTACCTACTGAGCCAGTGTATGTGCTATGCATTGCCTCTTTGCTAAGGCCAGGGCATACTGGGCACACCTCCTTCTGCCTACTGGGGCAGGCTCAGGTTGTTCCTCCTCCGAGTCACGCTCTGCCTGTGATGGCCTTGGCAATGGTGGGGGGCTGTTTGTCCCGGCCCTATGCTGGTCCTGCTGCAGCTGTTTTCGCAGGATCATATTATGTAGCATAGCACATACCATGACAATTTGGGTACATGTAGTTGGTGAGTACTGCAAGGCTCCACCAGATGTGTCCAGGCACTGGAACCGTGACTTGAGCAGCCCAAACACACGCTCTATTACATTACGTGTTTGTGCATGTGCCTCAATATGGCGTTCCTGTTCAGGTGTGTGTGCGGTTCTGATGGGTGTCATCAGCCATGGCTCCAGTGCATAACCTGCATCCCCCACTAGGTGACCATGTGGGATGTCCCCATTGGCAAATGTCTGGTACAGCTGCATCAAATGCCAGATATGGGAATCATGGTAGCTCCCAGGGCAGCCAGCACACACATTCATTATTATGCCCTGGGCATCACACATGACCTGGCAGTTGATGGAGGGGAAGCCCTTGCAGTTAATGTAGGCCCTACCCCGCTCACCGGCTGGTGCTTTGATGCGTATGTGCGTGCAGTCTATTGCACCCACTACCTCAGGGTATTCCGCTATTTGCTGGAAGAGACGCATATTGCTGGCCAATACCTCACGGGCATTGGGGAAATATACATGCTCACCGACATGTGCTGACATGGCATCCAGGAACTGGTGCAGTACCCTGGAGGCTGATGCCTGTGATATCCCCATCATATCACCAGTTGGTCTTTGGAAGGTACCTGTTGCTAGTATTCTTAGGCCAACACATACCTTGGTTTCCACTGGGATGGGTTCCCCTCTGTTGGTTCTGTGTGTGGGGCATGGCCTGCACAGCTCACCAATTTGCTGCAGGGAGGTCTCTGTCCACTCTATAGCGCTCCACTATCTCCAGCTCATGTAACCCCTGGTAGGTGACCCTGGGCCTGTACACTCTTCTGTCTCCTCACTGTGGGTTGTCTGGCAGCATTTCCATTGTCACCACCCTCAGCAAGTCTCCTATGTCTCCTTATGACAGCTATGGCAGCCCCTAGCATGTTTGGTCTGAGTGCAGCTTTTTCAGTGTTCACTTCTACTAGCTTACTCCTGTCTTGCTGTGTCTCTTGAGAGAAACATACTGCAATGCTGTTTGCAGTGTTTTAAGTGCTGGGCTGGGCTTGTATTCTGTCTGTGTAATTGCCTGCTTCTAATTGTTTTCACCTGCTACCTCTACAAGTATTCCCTGCTAGTTTCCTACTATTTCTTCTGCTTCCTTTTTCCTCTTTGTTTCCTCAGGGGGGAGCAGCGCGCATACCAGCGAAAACACGCTCACAGTGGCTACCACACACGCACACATGCCTACACGGACTAGAATCTGCTTATTCAGGTTAAAACGCGCGCACACCAGCGCAAACAGGTTTACAGATCTTTAAACAGGCTCCTACATGCTTACTCTGCCTTACACGCGCGCACTCTGTCTTACCCCCGGCTCCCAGAGTGCACACGCGCACATGCACACACAGCAAGAAACTTTGGTGTTGGCCACAGTGTACACCTTCCATTTCTTGACTTTCCCATGCTTATCTGTTGACACTCCTCTTTTTATGCTGTGTGATTGACATCTTTCACATACCACTTTGCTCCAATGAGCTTGGTTTCTTCCTGACATTCCCCCCTGTGATGTCACCTATCTCCTACTCTGTTACTCCCCCTTATCTAACTCTTACACTACACGGAATGTGCTCATTTGCTATGTGACAGTGTGATTCACTATCCTACCACTCATTTACATAGGATTGCCTACTAATGCTTAGTTACATGTCTTACACTCAGCTTCCCCCCTTAGCAACCACTAGACGGTGGCTATGTTGTTTTTGGTCTGCTAGTCCCTGCATTGCAAATCCATGCATTACATAAAACCCACATTTGTGGGTTTCAAACCTTTATTTTTCTGTTTTATATAGCGCAGCCCGTTTGTGTGGGGCTGCGCTGCGTTTAAACATCGCCGATCTCAGGAAAAAAAAAATATTTTATTTCATGTTTGCATCGGGTTAACATGCCAATGGCCACATATTTGGCCATTGGCATGCTGACTGCAACATTTGCACACTTTATTTGGAGCTGTCATGGCTCCATTGTGTTATTTGCAGTAACGTACTCAGTTGTCAACTGAGTACATTTCTGCACCTAACACGACTCTTACATGGGCTGGTTTCAGCTTCGTGGATCGCTAATCTACCTTATTTGCATGCCTTTTGGCTGCAAGTGGGGTGATTAGCATATCCACGCCCTGCCCGTGTAAGAGTCGTTTTAGCTATCTCTTACACGGGATTTCGGGCTGTTCCTGGATCGCGATGGCTGCATGGAGTCTTACACGACTCTTAGACTCCATGCAAGCCATCGTGAATCCTGCCGTAAATCTTGTTATTGTATTAAAGCCAACAACCTGTAATGTTGTTTACTATTGCTGCAACTTTGTATCTCTATCATGTACATGATGTGGAGCTTTTCTCCCGGGCATCCACTGAAAAAGGACCTGCTCCAGTCGGAATTTCCTGGTAAACAAATGTAAATAAATAAATAAATAAATAAAATAAACAATCAATTAAGAAAAACACTAAAAGACAACCTATTTCACTCTAGGACTTGCTTCTGCAATGCCCTACATAATGCTCCCTTCTTATTCCCCCTTTTTCCTCCAATTAAACTTTCTTTCTGCCTGTACTATTCAGTTAACCTTACTATGAGTTATTCATAATGAGCATTTATCAGATAACATTACTGTGACTAGGTGACTACAAGTATCGAGAAATGTACTCATCTGTTAGCTTGTAAAATAGAAACTCTACTTATACATTGTTACTCCTGCTTGTAAAAAAAACTTGTACCTACTGTGTTACTTCTTATATATGCTAGTTTAACCTCATAGCTAAATATGTGCACTTTAACCTTAAGAGTTGCTATCTTGTACATATTTGTATTAATTTCTTTTCTTATTATACTCTGGAAATTGTTATTCTTTGTAACTTTTTGGAGCTTTTCTCCTCAGGTCTCTGCTGAAAAAGGACATCTGCCCAGTCAGACTAACCCAGTCAACAAACGTCAAATTAAATAAATAAATAATCAATGTGTTCAATAAGCTTTTAAATCTTTATTACATCTCCAAAAAACTGAAAAAGTAATATTACTAAACATTTTATTGGGAGTAACAAGCATTCTATGTATATATTTCCACATAAAACTTTCCAGTATAAACTTGAAGACGTTTGACTAACTGAATAAGTAACAAAGTTTTATTCTTACCATCTACTGAGTCACTGATTCCACTACTATCTAAAAAGTTCTAGAATTTATTATTTATAATTAACATATAACTTGGACAAGCTGCTTTTGTAGGTCAACTTACCTTTGATTATAGCATTCATATATTTATATAAAATGGGTGTTCTGTTCCTCTTCACTCCTGTTATCTACAAACTCATTTAATTTCTTACGGATGGATAATATTAACTGGTTAACAGATTTGCCCAACTTGTAATCTTTCATTAAATATTCTGGTGACAGTTTTCCATTTTTTGGAGCAATCAGACCATAATATACTCCATTCCTTTTTAGTAAATTCATTTTTATATTGTTCCGAGTTTCCTTAAATTTAGAGGTGTTTGCAATGGGAAGCACAGACATTTCTATGTTGATATTAATGGAGTTTTAAAAACATAATTCTCAACTGTTTTAATAACTCAGTTCATTACTGTAGAGCCTAAAGACTGATCTGAATTTCCTTCAAAGGTAAATTGTAATAACCAAATGAAGGAATTGTTACATATTTCTAATTTATCATATTTGATAAACTTAAATGGAATTTAGCATAATCTGCTCCTGAATGGATTTCCATTGATAAGTGTAATTCGAGTCTATCCAGAGTGTAATAGAGTTAACATTTGCAACGACATAATACAGTTCTACATCTGGGATGCCAATACCACCATATCCATAATCTTATATAAATTTTGTAAGCAATTCTTGTTTTTTTAGGGTACCGTTTTCTTTAAAAGTTTTTATCAGGTATTAAAGTTATTGAAAGCAATATACATATCTATCTATACACACGCACACACACACACACACACACATACATATATATATATATATATATATATATATATATATATATATATGGATCTCCTTCATTTAATTGAAAACTCATTTCACCCCCACACCCCCTTACTATATATATGTGTATGTGTGTGTGTGTATATATATATATATATATATATATATATATATAGATATATATATATATATATATATATATATATATATATATATATATATATATATATATATATATAGATATAGGTCCACTTTGTAATTTCAAAATACTGAAATCCCAAATTTCAGCTTTTCAAAATCACAAAGCCAAATACTCAAAGTTTCAAAACTGGCAGAAGCGCGAAATTCAAAATCCTGAAGCACGGAAATTTTGAATTTCCTCTTCCGCTGGTGCGATGTGTGGATGTTTGGGTTCAATTTAGATAAGTTTGTGTGTGTAAGTATGTTGGTTAGGGGCTTTAGTGTGTGTAAGTGTGTGTTGTGACTGTGATGTGTGTGTGAGGGACTGTAAGATGTGTGTGTGTGAGTTTCATTTGTGTTTCTGTTTGTGTGATCTCGGAGTTAAAATATATAAGTAGGGTGGTGTGGGTGGGTGCAGTCCCCCACATGGGGGTGCAGGGGGGCTTATATGTAGTTTAGATGCATTTGTTTGATTGTGGGGGGAGTTTTGTGTTTGTTTATGTGTGTACTGTATGAGCAGTGTAGTTTTGGGATTTTGAATTTCGCAGTTGTGTGTTTTTGGATTTTTGAGTTTTGCTTGGGTTTTCGGCTTTGTGATTTTGAAATACTGAAATTCTTATTTCAGTATTTCAAAATTACAAAGTGGGCCCATATAAATATGGGTCTACTTCATTTGCCTGAACTTCCATTTGCCTGACACCCAGTTGCCCGAGACCAAATTACCAAAATTTCATTTGACTGACACTTCATTTGACCGGCAAGTATTATTGGCAAGAAAATGGGATATGCCCCTTCCCCACTGTAGTGCGACCCTGGAGTTCGAATATATTATTAGGGGGGTGTGGGGGGCACAGCCCCCCACTTAATTTCATATTATATTGTTAGGTTTTGCTTTAATATTGCTTAGTAAAACAAAAGTAAGTGGGGAGCTTTGCCCCCCCAACTATATATTCTAACTCCAGCGTCGCACTACAGTGGGGAAGGGGCATATCCCATTTTATTGCCAATAATACTTGTCAGTCAAATGAAGTGTCAGTCAAATGAAGTGTCGGTCAAATTAAATTTCGGTCAAATGGGGTCAGGCAAATGGGTGTCGGGCAATTGGAAGTTCGGGCAAATGAAGTAGACTCATAAATATATATATAGATATATATATATATATATATATATATAATTCCATTTTTAATAAGTAACACTTCTTCAATTATTTTTTCAAAAGTTATTATTAATAATCTTACAGCTTGTTAGGGTTTTATTTCTAAATATTTTAGTTATTTTCCTTCCCAATCACATCTATATTTATTGTGAAACTTACTATTCAATAAAAGATTTACCACTAAACTTTCAGTTTTATTATTATATTTCAGTAGTGATACTTCTTGAAACTTTTCAATTTCCTCATCTATTTCTTTAATTGAACAATTTACATCTCCTTTAATCAGTAAAATATAATTTGCAAAAAGCTGCGTTTTAGATTGATAATCATTATTAATTGAGAATCCATCT
The DNA here is from genome assembly GCF_019279795.1 of Protopterus annectens. Taxonomy (NCBI): domain Eukaryota; kingdom Metazoa; phylum Chordata; order Ceratodontiformes; family Protopteridae; genus Protopterus; species Protopterus annectens. Next base: position 63,126,819 of record NC_056750.1, on the reverse strand, counting down.
ATTTGTTTTTTCATTTTTTTATGCTATTAGCTAAGAGATCAATAAATAATGCAAATAGTAGATGGACAAGTGAATTCTTGTTTTACGCCTTTGTTTAAAGTGAATCCTTGAGAAATGAAGATTCAATTTTAACATATGCTTTGGAATCTCTCAACATTTTCTTAATATTCCAATAAATGGCTCTGGAAATACAAACAGATCTAAAACTTTTAACAAGTAGGTATAATCTTTTAACAAGTAGTTATAATCTACAGACTCAAATTCTCTCCTGATATCTATACTAATTAGGGTCAATTTCTTGTTCATTCCTTTTGCTAATTCTAAGATAGTTACTACCATTTTTATATTATTACGTTACTTTATTGACTATAAATTCTGTTAGGTCTTTAGTAATTAATTTATCTACTATGTCTCTTAATCTTGTAGTGAAGATGGAAGTAAATATTTTATAGTCTACATTTAATAATGAAATAGGTCTATATGAGGAAACTAAGTTATTATCCTTTTCTTGTTTACATATATGTGAGATTACAGAAAAATTCCATGAGGAAGGAATTATTATGTCACTTTGAATTATCCTGAAAATGTCACTCAGTAATTCATAGGTTCATAGGTGTGTACTAGGCTAATGGCCCTGGGGCCTTTACAAGCCTAGCCCATAGAAGTGCCCTGACATTGTGCTGTCCATCGTAAGTTCTCAGTGCTTCCATCAAGTAGAACCACTGGAATGATCCCTGGGGTGAACTTTCTATTTCCCATCCACTCATCAAGATTTCACTTGAAGAGGGCTAGTGAGGTGCTCTGCTTGACATGCATGGTTAGTCTTTAGGTGATGAACCTGTCCCTCCAGCATGTTCTGTTGATTGTGGTAAAGAGGTTAAGGTCTCTGGAGCATCTGGTGTGGAGGGATTGGGATTTCATTAGATGTAGCATTTGTAACAGAGCTGGCTCAGACAAGGCTTTGTAAGTCAAGCAGAGATTGTCTCTTAGTAGATGATATGAGGCAGAGAATAGCTGGGTTTTTGAGTCTGTCTATGTAGGATATGTGTTTAAGGCCTCTTTGTGAGGTACCTTTGAGGCCTCTCCAGGTGTTTCAGGTGTCTAGTGAGGAACATGCCAAATGGGGCATTATACTCTATGATTAGTCTAATGAGGGAAGAGAAGAGAGAAATAATGACCTCTTTCTGTCTGGATGCAAAACCCTTGGTAATGAGATGTGCCACATAGAAGGACTTTCTGACCACAGTGGCAGTGTGGTGGTCAAAGGAGAGGTTGCTGTTAATCTGTGTACCCAGATCTCTTATAACACTTTCAGTGTTCAGTGGACTCCCATCGATGTGGTAATTAGTGGGAACTGAGTTTTTCCCAAGGGGATGACAACACATTTTTTGGCATTAAGCTTAAAGCCATGTTTTCGACATCAGTCATTGGTCTCAGTGAGGCCTTTCTGTAGGATGTCTGCATCACTTGGGGAGTTAGTAATGGCTCCCAGCTTGCAGTCTTCTGTGAATTTGGTCAGCCAGAGTTCCTCCATGTTGGCCTGGACTTCTGAGTAGTAGATGCCAAAAAGGAGAGGACCCAGGACTGATCCCTGTGGGACTCCAGTCATAACTGGGCAGCAGTCTGACTTGAAGTCCACTACTTTCACACTATGGGTTCTATCTGTGAGGCAATTTGCAACTCACCTAACGATATAGGGGTTGATGCCTAGTTTACTGAGTTTATCAAAAACTCCTGAGTGAGGAATGATATCAATGACCTTGGCCAGATTAAGGTAGGCTGTATGAACTCCCTTACCTTCATCCAGTGCTCTGGTGACTGACTCAAAGAAGTCAACCAGGTTGAGCAGGCATGATCTACCTTTCAGAAAACCAAATTGTGTGGGATCTAGAGTTTGGAGATTCCCCATATCCTTGTTAATTAGGTCCATGATGATGCACTCCACAGCCTTACATATCAGACTCGTCAGGCTAATGAGGCAATAATTTCCAGGGTCTGTAGTTGATCCTGCTTTATGGAGAGGGATGACTGCAGCAGTGCACCATTTGGTGGGGACAAAGCCTGAGTTGAGGCTGTGAGTGAACAGAGCACACAGATGTGGTACCAGTTCACTTTGTAATTCATGTAGAACACAGCCAGGGATATTATTGGGTCCCATGGAAGCTGTATTCTTGGCCTTAGACAATGCAGTTTTAACCTGTGCTGCAGTAATGTTGTGTGCCTGGCATTCTTCTGGTATTGAGACTGGTCCTTTGGGGGGGGGGTAAAGTTGGCACTGAATCTGTAGGCCAGTATGTTGGCAATATCTGTTGGCTCAGTACAAGAGGTACCATTGTGCGATAACTCATAGCAAATCTGGGTATTGCCATAGAGATTCTTGATATAACTATAGAAGGCTTTGTGGTTGTTTTAGTGTCTGCCATAATTCTGCCTTCCTAGCTGGCTTTGGAGGTTTTGATGAGGGATTTCAACTTTTTGTTGATGCTAATAAGGTAATTTTTCCAGTCATGGGACTTCACCTTTTTCTGCAGCAGTTTGTTCCTTCTGTTATAGAGTTTATTAATGGAAGGGGACCACCAGACTGGCTTCATTTATTTGGAGGAGAGCATCTTGGTTCTGTTGGGTATGGCTAGTTACATACATTTATGTACGTGTTCGTACAGTGCACTGGTGTATGATTCAGCAGTCATGCATCTATTTTCCATTAGCATGGGTGCCAAGAAGTTAGCCACCTCTGTTTTTAGGAGTCCAAAGTCAGCTTTGGAGAAGTTTTTCATGGTGGATACCTTTAAGGGGAGTATGATATGTGGATTTCCATGGTGACTAGTTTGTGGTCGGGTCTAGCCAGGGAGGAATTGACTATTGGTGTAGAGCAATGGTTACCCATGTTAGTAATAGCCAAGTCAAGGATGTTGCTTCCTCTAGTAGGGGTAAGAATGAGCTGGTTGGAATTTATGAATTCCAGGAAGCATTGGGACAGTGCATTGGTGCATAAGTAATTTTCCCAGCTGAGGAGGGGTGGTTGAAGTCACCTAGTATGAGAGTATTGAGTTGGATCTTAATAGTTTCCAAGGTGCTTAGGAATGTGCAGTGAGAGTCTTGGGACATGGTCAGGGACCTATAGCAGGCTATGACCTGAATCACCATCTTACCCAGTGTTAGTTGTACATGGAGTATCTCAGATGCATTATGCTGGGCTACTAGTCTAGAGATGTGCCTATCCTTTATGAATATGGAGACACCACTCCCTTTGGAGCTTTGGTCCATGTTCTGGGGCTGAAAGGTGTGGAATGAGTTATAGCCTGGTAGTGCAGGGGTTCTTTCTGCTACTGTAAACCAGGTCTCCGTTACAGCACAAATGTCAATGTTCTCCATTTTGAGGAGTGTTTCAAGTGAGTGCATCTTGAGATTTAGACTTCTAATGTTGAGCAACATGACCCTCAGATTGCATTTAGTTATAGCTGTTATGGTGGTAATTTGGTCTTTAGAACACCACCTAAAAAAGGAACTATAGGGGTGGCAAGAGCTTTAGCCAGTACCCAGAAACCCATGGCTGACAGATGCAGGCCATCTCTGGCACAGCATCAAGGTCTGTCAATCATGTCATCCCAAGCAGACAGATACTGGATCCCCTTAGAATGACACCAGAAACTTAGCCAATTGTTGAAGTCAGTCATTTTCTGTTTGTACTATGGTATTATTCTGGGCGATGGTAGGATGATGCTCGGGGCTAGGGTCATACCTGCCTGGGCCACATAATCTGAGAGCTCCACCATGTCTCTTTTCATGTAGTCCAGGGAGGTGCATCTCAGGTCATTCACACCCACATGGACAATGACAGAGTCATACTTGTACTTGTTGTGGAGTGACCTGAGTGTGTGTGTTATGTGTCAGATTCTGGTACCTGATAGACAGCTGACTGTTACCTTCTCCTTATTCAACCTAGTGAGTGGGACATCAGTGTGCCTCACTATTGAGTCAACTATGATTATTATGTTGGGCAAGCTGTTTTGCCTTAGGGGCTTAGGTTGAGAGGCATACTAATAATGTGGGCTATGTGTCTTGTCGTTTGCGCTGTGTTGTGGTGGATGAGTGCATTTCTGCCTTGGAGGTCTCTGCTGTTTGGGTAGATTTCTATTGAGAGCCTCTGCAAAGGTGGGTGTGTGGTTTGTGTTTTGATCTGAGGGCTGTGATGGTGGGTGTTCTGGAGGGCTATATGTTGCATGTGGTGTGGTGCAGGTGTTGACCTTCTCCTCTTGCCCAGCTATTCTGGACTTGGCTGGAAAGTGCATGGCTTCTAATTTGAAGCTTTAAGTGCATCTCTCACAAGTCTGAGTGTTGGGAGATAAGAGGAAAGGGTTGTCTGTGTACATGAGGCAGTTGCTACACTGCCTCAGAATTTCCAAGTTCACCAGGTTAATAGGAGAAAGCACAGGAAACTAACCTTTAGACATGCCAGGAGAGATGGTCATCATTACTAAGCACCGGAGCTGTTTCCTTATAGGATGTCGGGTACTGATAGCACTTACATGTGCTACAATAATTGCTACAAAAAGCCTGATGAAGTGCTGGTGAATAAACTAATTAAAGTGCAAGAGAAAAGAGAAAGTTGAAAGGGATAGAAAAAAACTGACCAAACAACCAAACTAAAATTTCAGAGCCAGAAACCACTCCTCTTTTGGTAGATATGCTACCTAGTGCTTACCACTCCCACTGATAAGCTGGAAGGCTTCCTTCTAACATAGAATGGTCTGGGGAACTGAGAAACATACAACGTAGTCCTGGATAGAGCAAATCTGTATCTTGTCTACTCTAGTAACAGGAAAGGTGGAAAACAAGCATAGAACTTTTTTTTTCAGAAAAAACAGTTAACGTATAGCTGGAATACCTCAAAAAGTGTTTAAAACCATGCAGCTGAAGCTCTGGATGCTGCAGTTAAGAACTCAGTAAGAAAAAACTCACAGTGAAGCACAGATTAATCACTTACAGTCAAAAGAATAGCACTTGCAGTATGAAAAAATATAATTAAACAGCAATGAAATGCAGTAAAATACAGTTAAACAGTAATGAACTGCAGTAGATAGCAATGAAATATAGTTAATCAGGAGATTGCTTTGAAACAATAGCTCACGTGTCTATATCATATTATCGTACGATGTAAATAGCGAATGCTATTTCGTCACATCGATAATATCGAAACAACAAAATATAGAACAAATGGAACAACAATTTTTTTTTCCCAGGGATAAAATTTGCTGCTCCGTAAAACAAAAAAATAAACTTAAACACAAATTTAAGTGGGGGGCTGTGCCCCCCACACCCCCCTAATTACATATACCAACTCCGAGATTGCACCATAGTGGAGGAAATGGCAAAGTCCCAAAGATGGCCCACTAATTTTTTTCTCTGGGAAAAAATTCGATGTTCCGTGACTTCGCTATTTTGCCATTTCAACAGTATCAGATCGACTAAATAGCATTCGCTATTTAGTCCATTCAATAGCGTCTTAGAGACCCTAGCTCACAAATCACAGAAGTAACAGACAGCACTAATAAAGCAGCGATTCAATAGAACACTGTCATCAATTTAGTGAGGCTACCAACAAGCAGTAATAAATATGGCAAACAGCAAAATGAAGTAGAAAGAGGTACATTTCTAAAATATTTAATGGAAGCAGACTATATAATTCCATATTTAAGCCACCTAACTCTAGAGCTTTATCATTTTTCCCTTTTTAAAGCTTCTTTAACTTCTGTTATGGTGATTGGCTTATTCAACAGAGATATTTGTTGGTTATTATGTATTAGCAACATTTTTCTTTAAATACTTCTCAATTTTATAATCATCATGATTATCATTTTATCTTTATTGAGATCCTCAAGGATTTTTTTTTAAATATTAAGCATTTCCTCTGTGTCAGAAGTAAGCTTATTAGTGTGAGAATTTTGGATATTGTTGACTTGTGTCTTTTTGCTTAACATCTTATTTCTATTAGCTAATCTATGTAGATATTTTTGACGTTATCTCATAACTGTGCAGTTTTATTTTTTCTAAAGCTGTCTCCACTTTATGCATTAAAATATTTGTTTTGTTATTCATTTTGTAATGACTTCAGTATTACCTAATTTGTATGTTGTTCAACCCTTGCTTTGTATATTTTGTCTTGCATTTCTAACGACTCTTTATCCCATTCTTTCATTTTATTACTAGCCCATCTTCCTATTCTATCTTTAATATGCATTTTTAAGAAATCCCATAATATGACTTTACTAACCCGACCATTATCATTCAAAGATAAAAAAAATTTTTTAAAAATTCTCAATTTGTTCCTTAAGGTAATTCTTAAATTATTTTCATTTCATCATATATACTTGGATTCAGTAAATAATTTGAAATTTCCTTGTATCCATTAATGTTTGAAACTTAGTGCATTAAGATCAGATAAATGGCAGGAATAGTTTTAAAATAATTCATTTCATTAAGTAAATCTGTAGAGACATATATTTTATCAGTTCTAGTTTGCATCCCATGTATATGAGAATAATGAGTGAAGAACAATGACTGATAGTCTGCTTTTACTAGAAAATCAACTAAATTATTATTACTAGTCCACCTATTTAATGTTTTAGCTGATGCTAGAATTTTAGCTTTCTTCTGTTCACGTGTATCTTCTGTACTAGATATGCGGTTAACATCCCCTGCTAAGATTAAACTACCCTTAGAGTGACTTTGTAGTAAGTTTAAGTGATCTTCATTCACTCGTGTGCCTACTCCAGAGATCCAGTAAAAATTAGCTAGCATATAGAGTTTGTCATTATATTCAGTTACAAATGTATACATTCCTTGGGGATGATTAATGCATTCCATGACCTTAGGCATTACAGTGGATTTTCTCCAATGTGTAGTAGTTCCTCTACTCTTTTTGTCAAATGAAGTAAATGATTACATTTAGTAACCTAAGTTTTTAAATAATGCGTATCTTTATCTATCAAGTGAGTCTCTTGCAGGAATGTAGTGTCTCTTCTATTTAATTTTTAATATCTCATTAATTATTTCATTTTGTTGCCATTATTTAATCAATTTTAATTAATAGATAATGGATCAAAACTATCCATACTGTGTATTTAAGAAGATTTCTTTTAAAAGGTAATATAACACATCTATCCACCATATTAATTTAATTCCATATAAGACTCGAATGCATTCTTCCAACACTACCTTAACATTCCACATTTTTTGAATTCTTCCTTTCTACAAATTAAACTACTAAAACCCATAAATAACAAAAACAAAAGCAAGTCTGCAACTTTAACTATATTTACTTACAGATAATTAATATAATATTATATACAAGTTAAAAATATTAAGAGAATATTAATTTGGTTATATTTTGCCATTTGAAACTATTTTTCCATTACTTCATAAAAGTTTAATAATAATCATCTATTAATCACAAATATTAAATAATCCAACAAATAGTATACTATATAGTTATTTATATAATAGGAGTTTAAATTATCCTTTAAATATTCCTAAATTATTTGCACATTCAACATTTTTATAACTAAATCTCTAAATAAGTTAGTAGAACTGAGTGGGACCTGAAGAGATAAAGTTATCTGTAAACGTACAGGTGACAAGTAATCTTATCATACTAAACTATTATACAAAAGGAAAATCAATGCACATATATACTTATCATGCTAAAAGATATATGTATATATTTATATTTTATAGATCTAAAAAAAGCTTTGAATTAATTTTAAAAGTACAAGTGTCTACATCTTAAAATTGTGTAACACTCTTAATATGATAAGCTTATTACACTAATTCATAAAATATATGTACATTACTGAGGTCAACAAGAATATCTTGCTATTTCTATGGATTAAAAAAAACATTTATAGTCTATATTGCATTCAGAAGTTACAATGTGCTTAATTCAAATTCCATTCTTCTTTCCCGGGTTCAAGCATACTGAAAAAAATATTTTATTTTCTACCAAAATGGCTGTACTGATTCAGCAATACAACAATCAAATTTCAGTTCTGAATTATCAAATGACTTATTACATATAGTCCTAGTGAATTTAGTAACATACAATATGCAAAAAGCTTCAAAGTTCACATAACCAAGATTCAAATTTCAGCTTTCCAGATATTTTCAAATATGTTTATATGATTTTCTATGTAAGTTATATGAGATCATGTACATTCACACTCTGCCATATGCAGTTATATGTAATACATACCTTCTTATAAGCAGTTTGTTATTTAAATATATTTTCTGTCTTATTTGCCCACTAATATTCTACCTTATTCTATATAACTAATATTTCTAAAATCTCACATCAAAGAGCTATTTAATCATCAGCTCTCTATCACAGATTACATATATATATATATATATATATATATATATATATATATATATATATATGTGTGTGTGTGTGTGTGTGTGTGTGTGTGTGTGTGTGTGTGTGTGTGTGTGTGTGTGTGTGAATGAGAGGGAGGATAGAGGAATGGTAAGGATGTAGGGAGTAGAGGTGGCGAAGGTGAATGAAGTTTAAATACTTGGGATCAACAGATCAGAGTAATGGTGAGTGTGGAAGAGAGGTGAAGAAGAGAGTACAGGCAGGATGGAGTGGGTGGAGAAGAGTGTCAGGAGTGATTTGTGACAGACGAGTACCAGTAAGAGTGAAAGGGAAGGTCTACAAGAGGGTAGTGAGACCAGCTATGTTATATGGGTTGGAGACAGTGGCATTGACAAAAAGGCAGGAGTCAGAGCTTGATGTAGCAGAGTTGAAGATGTTAAAATACTGATGCCAGTCACAGTTTTAGGTTTCAGTTAATAGAAATGGTGTATGGTAATGAATGAGGTGGTGATATAGTGAATTTGACTGAGACAACAGAGAGCAGGTGGATATTGGTTTGAGCAGACAAGTGGAGGAGGGATGAAAAGGTACCCCTCAAACCCATATTGAAGTCCAGACCGCTACATAGGTAAACATGCTGTTTTGAACTCTTGTATATGACTATATATTGTTTAGGACAATAACATTCTGTTATGAATATAATGTTACATTTTTAGCAGGTTTGTCAGCATTGCTTATACAGGGAGTTCTGCCTTGATACATTTGTCTTTTTCTGTAGTGCACATTAATGAAGTTAGCACAATGTCTTTTTTACATTTTTTGTATGTTCTTAAAGATGTTGCACATCGGATATGTATTTATTATGATGTGTTTTTATTTTTATTTTTATTTTGTGCTCATTTTTGTGTCAATATGTATATGTTTATTGAGTATAACTCTGCTTTTAGGTAGTGTGAGTTTAACTAGCATATAGTTGAATGATGACATGTGAAAAGGTTTGGGCGTGTCAATGATGGAGTGGTATTTAAGTTGAGTGCAGTTTAGTTTTTATTAGGTCTGAAGAAGTGGTGTTTCAACACCATGAAAGCGCTCACCAATAAATGTTTTTATATGCAGCCATTGAGTAGTTCTTTGGATATGTTTGTGGCGAATATTTTTGGAAATAGTGTCCAGAGACTACGTACTACTGACCATTACCTTGTTTGTGTTTGTATATTGGGAAAAAGATGCTAAGGATGAAGCTGTCAGGTAACAGGAAAAGAGGAAGGCCTAAGATAAGGTTTATGGATGTGGTGAGAGAGGACATGCAGGTGGTTGGTGTGACAGACCAAGATGCAGAGGACAGGAAGAAATGGAAACAGATGATCTGCTGGTGACCCTGGACGGAGCAGCCGAAAGAAGAAGAATATATATATATATATATATATATATATATATATATATATATATATATGTGTGTGTGTGTGTGTGTGTGTGTGTGTGTGTGTGTGTGTGTGTGTGTGTGTGTGTGTGTGTGTGTGTGTGTGTGTGTGTGTGTGTGTGTGTGTGTGTGTGTGTGTACTCCTTACCTTACTGATACTGTTCTTTTATTCAGCTTACATAGTAGATATTTAATTCCTTGTTCATTTGCATATTATTCATAAGATGCTTACTCATCTTTTTAATTCTAGTATTACAAGCAATCTTGACTATAAAAGTATTCCTGCTTGTTTAATTTAAATGTGTGTGTTTTTAGCCATTGTGGATTGCTGTTCTGATCTACGCTTCACAACCTGATATTAGAATTTGATTGCAGCATGTGAAAATGATATCACAGCACATAGCAGCTGCTAATTTACTATGTAAGTTTCTCATTCTTCTTGATTTTTTTAAACTGTTCTAATCAGTAGCAAACATCTTATTCTTTCCATCAACATGTACAGTTAGAGTTAACAACACTGCACCACAAAATATTACCATTCAGCAAAATGTAAGCAAATAATAAATCAGTGACAGCTCAGTATAAAACATTTACTATGGCTTTTCAATTCTTCACTTCTAAATAAATATTTTAAAAAATATGTTATTTTGATTTCTTACATGTATACTTAGAAAAAAAAGGAAACAAACAGAAAGTTCCTTCCTGGTTTCATATACATCAGTGATGACATTTGACCTAGATTTTCTTCAAAACAGCTCAAGGAGCATGTGGGAAGCAAGGCAAACAAGAATCAGGCATTTTCATACAACTGGAATACCATTTTCTTCTCAATGTTTGTTTAAGTGTTTAATTGTTCATAAACAACACATGAAAGGAATGTGTTACACAGGTGCAAAGAAAACAAAATCACCAGCACTTTAACACTTCTAATTAGCATATTACCTAGATCCAACATTCAGTTAACCCAGCCATGCACATACTAAGCAAAGTTTAACAAATAAAATTCTTAACTTATATAGTCTTAAAGTTATCAATTCTATTGCTTATAATTTAATTATATTCTCTTACGGAATATATTTAACATTTAGAAATACATTTATAAGCTTAGTTAAATGAAATATATTTAGTATTCCACTGCAAATTTAGTAAAACAGTAAAAAATAGCCAGTTATATTCCTTATCATTAAAAATGTTTGCGCTTAAAATATAAATATTTACATATGTTTTGAAGTTTAAAGCCCAATATACACCTGTTACTTAAAAGGTAAATCCATTGTTTCAGAAAATAAGAGTTCTGCAATCAGAGAGCAAAAGTCACTTGTTTTTAAGCTTTTTAATTTTAGAAGCAGTTTTCCAGGAATTAGCTCACTCTGTCTCTTGATGGCTACACTGTTCCAATCCATTTCTTCAGTATTATGAAGGATTTTATGTTTGTTAACAAAAGATGATGCCTCCTCCTCCAGTATGTCAAATATTTTAGTTCCATAAGAAAGAAATAATTTCATCTTTCTAGGAAACACAAATGTGGCTTTGATATTGCTGTTTTTAAGTTCCTTAATCAGTGGTAAACAGGATTTTCTTTTACTCATTACTTTATTGGAATAATCATTGTCAAATCTGACTACACGAATACCTATTTTAATAGGTGGGCTTGACCATGCTGTTTTTAATATTTGATCTTTTTCTAAGCTAAACATATACTTAACGATAATTGAACATGGTGGTTAGTTTTCCTTCTCTGAAAGTGCTCTCAGAGATTTATGTGCCCTTTCTCTCTACATTTTCAGGTAGATTTAATGTTTTATGTAACCAAGTTGTTAAGAAGTTTATTATATTGTCTCAGTCATACTTTTCTGGTATACCATATATTCTATTGTTATTTGCCTCAGTCTAAAGTCTATTTTCTAAATCATCAACTTTATTATTAGCTAGTTATTTTATTTTAAAATAAATTCAGTCTGAGACTCACCTTTAGTTATTTTGCCTTCACGATCATTTAAAGCTTCTTTCATATGGCTAATTTGGGCACTTTGTTGTTTCATGAGAATTTGTAAATGTTCTGTCTTCTTTCTGGACACTTCTTTAAGACTTTCTATTTTGATATCCAGTTTGCCATTTTAAATAATACATCCTGCATACAAGATATTAGTGACTGGATGTCTTTTTAACACAAGAATCCTGAGTACCATTTCTTGAGTGGCTCGTGTTTAAATTTCTTCTCTCTTAAGCAGCTGAAAATCTGACAGGAAAACTATAGATTTTGAATAACCTAAAGTATAAATATTTTCTTTGACTGTTGGTGAATTAAATTAATTAAGAATAATCTACAATTTTTTTTTTATTATATTTTCTGTTAGAGAAAATGTTTCTGTCATAGAGCTTGTACCAGTTGCTGCTCTCAGTTAGCCATCCTGGCCACACTCCAGAAACAAAGTCTTAACTACAACCCAGGAGACACAAATTAAGCTCTGGCACCTGCTGCATGTATAAAATAACACACTGGACTTGTAGAAACAAAATTTTAATAAAACAAAACTTTCAGGAACACAAATCCCTTCATCAGTGTATAAAAATCGATGTCAAAATTTGCATTTAAATACTAAACAAGCATGATAACATTGTATAAGCCCCCCAATACTAATAGATACATAATTAAAAACAATCAACACATCAAAAAGCAATTAATACAAAGTTAAAGTGCACTTAGTAACAGCTTACTTAAGAGACATTTGCTTTAAACTCAAAACTAGTTTTAATGTAACCATTGTGTTTAAACCAGGAAAAAAAATCATAGTTCAAATGCAACATCCATTCATACTCCATCAGTTTTAACTTGTTATTATGGTCACCTCCTCTCATATTTTTTTACCAAAGTTTCCATCACTCTGGACCTATATGTATGCTCTAGACCACTATCTAAAACATGCTTAACAAGGGGATTGGTTAATACTTTCTTTCTAATATCTGAATGATGCTCAATAATATGGTCCCTTAACCTCCTAGTTGACTTTCCTACATAGAAGGAGGGACAAAAAAAAACAAGTCACTAGATATACTATGAAAGTTGTGTTACATGTAGCAAAGGACTTGAACAAATATTTCTTTTTAGTTACTGGGTGAATAAACTCACTCTCCTGACTTATAAACTTACACCTAGAACAATATAGACATGGAACAGTTCCTTTCTTATTAAAATTTACATGGGGAATAGTTAATTTCATATCCTTGTAACAGAGATGTTGTTTTAAATTCTTACTATTCCTAAAAGCAAATTTGGGTCTATTACTGATATACTTATCTATCTCTGGCATTGTTTGTAGTATAACCCAGTTCTTAGCAATGACATCCATTACAGCATGTGAAGCTCTACTGTAGCTCATAATATACTTAAGCTCTAAGTTTTGCTTACTACTGGCTATACTGTTCCCATCTATTGAATTTGAGAAGTACGTTTTAGCACTATTGTCTCTTTCACCTAAAACTTATTTTAAATTTTCCAAAAGACACTCATCACAGCCCCTTATTTTAAAATTAGACATCTCATTCATTTGACAAAGGCATCTATCCATATCAGTATTGTTCCTACTAACTCTCAAAAGCTGACTTTTTACAATTTCCCTAAATATATGCCCTGGGTGCATACTCTTCCAATGTAGATACCTATTTGCTGCACATCCTTTTTGTAGATTGTAGTATCAATCATTTTCCCATTCTTAATCAAAGAAAAAACTAAGAACTGTATATTGTCCTTAGAGAAGATCATTGTCGTGTCTATGCAAGACACAGACTTAAGCAATTCCTGTTTATTGCTATCCCATATTAAAAAGACATCATTTGCAAACCTCTTAAAGAATGTAATTTTGTTATAATACCATAAAATCATTATTAAAGATAAATTCAGATTCCTGTCTACTCAGGGATAAATTTGCATAGGTGTTGGCTACAAATATCCCCATGGCTACCCCTGAGGTCTGATGGAAAAGTTGCTTATCAAACAAGAAAACAGTCTTAATGACAATGTCTAGCAACTAGCAAATAGCTTCTATCTGTCTTGGGCTATGTCTCCCATGCCTAACCATACTCTCACGTACTGCCTCTATTCCATAATCATGTGGGATGGCATAAAAAGAGAACTGATATCTAAGGTAACAAAGATAAAGTCTGTACTTTGATTCAAAGAGTGCCAAACATAAAGTTTCTGCAAAAAGTCCCCGGTATCTCATATAAAACTTCTTATATCTCCCAATAATGGTTTCAGGGTACTTTCCAAATACAACAAGTTGGGTTCTGTGACCAATCCCTTTCCAAAGGCTATGGGCCTCATTGGTGGAAATGTCAGTTTTTTATGCACTTTGGGGAGTCCATAAAGTACAGGAGTTAAGGGGAAAGATATAGTAAAATAGTTGTATAATTCTAGAGTAATATCACTCATCAGTTGTAAGTCATAAACACAACTATTCACTCTAAAAATCAAATGTTTAAGACTATCAAGATCAATTTTATGAAACACAGTATTATCAGAAAGTAAATCATTCATCAACTCAAAATAATCATTTTTACTTAAAGTAACAACAGCACCCCCTTATCTGCTTGTTTAATCATGACAGGTTCATTTTCCAATAGCAGTAAAGAAGAATACTTTTCTTTGGTGATATTATATTTTCTTGGCCACTCTCATTTTTCATACATATCCCTTATTTCTTTCTCACAAACGTTATGAAATGCAAGCAAAACAGGTGTATATACTCTTATAAAAACACTAGGTTTCTTATACAATGGTTTAGCATCTTCAGTGTCTTTAAATAACAGTTTCAAAGACAAATTTCATACAAAAAGTTTCAGATCAGTGAGAGCATTCTCTAAAGTGTCAATAGCAGAAGGTATGAACTGTAAATCTTTTTCAAACAATGATATCTCCAGCAGGCTTAATTCAAAGCTAGAGAGATTTATCAGTGACTGTTTACATTCTGGTTGTTGGCAGTTCTACTCCTTGTCAATGGAGTATGAGACCATCTTGTTGTTCCTTGGCTCGCCTCCCTCTCGAACATATCCTGGAGGTATTGTGCTGTTTCACTGAAACTCTCTGTGGTAAGTTGAATAAAAAAGATGCCCATGTCTGTTGTAAGACATTGTGTTCTCAGCACTAGGCATCTCTCTTACAGCTACGACTTCACTTACGTCACTTATTGGAGCCGAAGCACCCACTGAAAACTGGTCTGGATTTTCCATGGTATTCAGAGTGCTATTAAGAGACTCAATAGCAGCTGTGAATTCATCCAGCTGATACATAGAGCCTCTATTTGAAGGCCCAGTCCTAAGTGCAGAACTCTGTGTCACAGTTTCTGTTTTCGGTCAAGAGAAGATGTTACCCATCAAAACTCACGTATATTCCTTTGTAGTTTCTATTTTTTACTGCCTTCCAGTTGAACCTCATAAATAGGCAAATGTTCTAACATATCATTGTACATTAGAATATTGTCCCTGAAAGCAGGCATATTAGAAATATAATTTTCATCTTTTAAAATATCTTTTTGTAAATCTCTCTCAATTGGCTCATAAAAGTCATTCATGAGAGACATATAATCTGCATTTAACTTTAAATTCAACATCTGCCACTTTTTTTAGATCCGGATACAATTTAGGCTTGACTTGGCTTGAGGAAGCCCTACGTACTAGACCTGGGGTCACTGAGAATGACATTTTTTTGTGTAATGAATTGGCAGAACTTGTATTGACTAACGACTTTTTATTTTTTGAGGGGGAATTTTACCGCCAGAAATCTGGAGTAGCTATGGGGGCCAGTTGTGCCCCCACTTTTGCAGACATTATTGTATCTGTGTGGGAACATAAATTTGTCTACAGTTGTGTTTTCTCCCAGTATTGGAATTTTTACTCCAGGTTCCTGGATGGCATTTGTACTTTTTGATTGGGGGTGATGTTCTTCTAGCTGATTTTATCTCTTATCTCAACCACACCACTGATTTTTTTTTTAAGTTCACTTATCAGACTGATTATATTAGTGTCCACTATTTAGATGTGGCACTATACAAAACTGATAATGGTTTTAAATCTACTGTATACAGAAAGCCTACTTTTTCCAATACCTACATCAGTTTCTACAGCACACATCCTTTCTTTCAGAAAAGAGGTATCATCAAAGGACAATTTGTGCGCATTTGTCGCATGACCTCTGATTATTCAGATTTTTATCTGAATTTGCTGTGTTGAAACAGATGTTTCTTGAACGTAATTACCCTGCTGAACTTATAAATTCTGTTCAGGTTGAGGTTAGCCAGGGAAGGAAAACAATTTACAGACCCATCTTAGTTATGGGTATAGGTTTTTTAAATAAACATGGATCTAAGACTTCTACTGAGACCGGTTACAACAGGGCATTTGTCACCAATTTTAGTGCCAATGCCCACCAAATCAGGGACATCGTGTTGAAAGAATGGAACAGGTTTTCTGATTTTACTGACTTACCTAATTGGAAAGGTAAATCTATTAAAGTGGTGTTAAGGAAGGGACAAAACATTAAAAACATACTTGAACTGGTCAGACATGACAATGTTTTTGTTAACAGAAAGAAAGGCACTTTCAAATGTGGGGCCTGCAATCAATGTTCTTTCATGCACAATAAAGAACAGGTTTTCCTGTCATGCAGACAAAAAACATTATCTGCTAAAACTTATACTAACTGTAATTCCCAGGGCCTTGTTTACTTGGTTACATGTGCCAATTGTGACAGTTTCTATGTTGGCAAAACTGAGAGACAGCTCAAACGTAGGATATATGAACACATGAATGATGTCACCAAATGTAATGCCAACAATGCACTGTATAAACATACCTTATCATGTACTAATGCAAAATTTTCCTTTTTTGTGCTTGAAACTGTCTCAAAAGAATTGGGGGGGCCCTAGGAACACAGGTTAGAATATAGAGAGACCTATCGGCAGTTATTTTTGGAATCTAACAAACCCCTTGGTCTTAATGACCATATTTCATTGGCACCCCTACTTAAATTGAGGGCAGCAAAATTATAGTTTTATATATATATTTTTAACTTAACATGTATTGTAACTTACTGTTTAGCATTAACCCTATGTACAACTTTTTAACATCTGTTTACATACACATTTTTTAAAATTAGTATTAATCAATTTTTCTATATACTATATGCTCTAATCGTATCTGTATTTATTTATTTGCTATTTACTATTTATTTGAATTTAGGTTATTAATTTGAACAGACATATTTTTTTCATAGTTCATTGGTATTTTTACATTAGTATATTTCATTACCAGATTTTTAATTTTTGTATTTTTTATTGGGTTTCATCATCTGTGCCTTTAAATTCTCAATTGTTAATCAATTTATTTTATTGATGTGTTTATAATTGTGCAAGTGACAAGGTGTTTTATTACTTGTTCTGATGAAGTCTGAGGGCTACTTGGACGAAAATGCGTGTACTATTTATTCTTGCGGTGTTAAAAAATTAAATCTTTTGCTTTGTCTACAGCAACTTGCTTGAGCCTTTCAGTGTCCAGATTTTGTTTTTCGCAGTTCTGCTCCTTGTCAGTGGAGCATGAGACCATCTTGTTGTTTCTTGGCTTCCCTCCCTCTCGAACAAATCCTGGAGATATTATGTTGTTTCACTGAAACTCTCTGTGGTAAGTTGAATAAAAAAGATGCCCATGTCTGTTGTAAGACATTATCTGTGTTCTCAGCACTATGCATCTCTCTCACAGCTACGACTTCACTTATGTCACTTATTGGAGCCGAGACACCCACTGAAAATTGGTCTGGATTTTCCATGGTATTCAGAGTGCTATTAAGAGGCTCAATAGCAGCTGTGAATTCATCCAGCTGATACATAGAGCCTCTATTTGAAGGCCCAGTCCTAAGTGCAGAACTCTGTGTCACAGTTTCTGTTTTTGGCCAAGAAAAGATGTTACCCATCAAAAATCACGCATATTTCTTTGTAGTTTCCATTTTTTAATGCCTTCCAGTTGAACCTTATAAATATGCAAACGTTCTAACATATCACCGTACATTAGAATATTGTCCCTGAAAACAGGCATATTAGAAATATCATTTTCATCTTTTAAGATCTCTTTTTGTATATATCTCTCAATTGGCTCAAAAAAGTCATTCGTGAGAGACATATAATCTGCACTTAACTTTAAATTAAACATCTGCCACTTTTTTTAGGAGATCCGGATACAAATTATGATAAGTAGGCATTTTTAGTATCCGGAGACCCCTTGGTACAATTCCCAACTCTAAATATGCCTGAAAGCTTAAGCATTGCCATTGCAAATGCTTATATTGTTGTACTTTGTTCTCCAAGGTTTTAACATCCACAGAAAACTCTTCAGCATTTACAGTTAAAGTGCTGGTATTATCTGTCATTAAATTTGTAGCCCCTGATATGAGAGAGTTAGTACATACCCTTAACAAATCAGTCAAACATTTCTTGTTTTTCATAATGTCCTTATAAACTCTGTATAAGTCTATATAATCCACAAAGGATGGAGGGCACCACACAAAATGTGCTCAGTAGAGATCTTCAAGTAAAATATATCCTGCACAAAAGATCTACTACCAATAAATCTAAGCTCATCAAGCAATTCAGATACAAAATAACATGTTGGACTTGTAGAAATGCAATTTTAATAAAACAAAGCTTTCGGGAACACAAATCCCTTCATCAGTGTATAAAAAACAAGGTCAAAACTTCTATTTAAATATTAAAACAAGCAAGATCACATGGATCCTTTGTGGATTATACATTTAAGCATTATTTAAAGATACTGAAGCTGCTAAACCATTTATAAGAAACCTTAGTGTTTTTATACCAATATATATGCCTGTTTTGCTTGCATTTCATAATGTTTGTGAGAAAGAAATAAGGGATATGTATGAAAAACGAGTGTGCCCAAGAAAATATAATCTTACCAAAGAAAAGTATTCTTCTTTACTGCAATTGGAAAATGAACCTGTCTTGATTAAACAAGCAGATAAGGGGGTGCTGTTGTTACTTTAAGTAAAATGATTATTTTTGAGTTGATGAATGATTTACTTTCTGATAATACTGTGTTTCATAAAATTGATCTTGATAGTCTTAAACATTTGATTTTTAGAGTGAATAGTTGTGTTTATGACTTGCAACTGATGAGTGATATTATGCTAGAATTATTTAACTATTTTACTATATCTTGTCCCTTAACTACTGTAATTTATGCACTTCCCAAAGTGCATATAAACCTGACACATCCATCAATGAGGCCCATGGTCTCTGGAAAGGGATTGGTCACAGAACTCATCTCGTTGTGTTTGGAAAGTAGCCTGAAACTATTATTGGGAAATGTAAGAAGTTTTATATGAGATACCGGGGACTTTTTGCAGAAACTTTATGTTTGGTACACTTTGAATCAAAGTACAGACTTTATCTTTGTTACCTTAGATATAATTTCTCTTTTGACTCCATCCCACATGATTATGGAATAGAGGTAGTACATGAGAGTATGGTTAGGCATGGGAGACATACCCCAAGACAGATAGAAACTATCTGCGAGTTGCTAGACATCATCCTTATGACTAATGCTTTCTTGTTTGATAAGCCACTTTTCCATCAGACCTCAGGGGTAGCCATGGGGACATCTGTAGCCAACACTTATGCAAATCTATCCCTGAGTAGATGGGAATCTGAATTTATCTTTAATAATGATTTATGGTATTATAACAAGATTACATTCTTTAAGAGGTTTGTGGACAATGTCTTTTTAATATGGGATGGCAATGAACAGGAATTGCTTAAGTTTGTGTCTTACATAGACACCATGACAAACTTTTTGAAATTTAAGATGAACTTCTCCAAGGACAATATACAGTTCTTAGATGTTTCCTTCATTAAGAATGGGAATATGACTGATACTACAATCTACAAAAAAGATATGCAGGCGAATAGGTACCTACATCGGAAGAGCATGCACCCGGGACGTATATTTAGGGGAATATTAAAACAACAACTTTTGAGAGATAGTAGGAATAATACTGATATGGATAGATGCCTTTGTCAAATGAATGAGATTTTGTCTGATTTTAAAATAAGGGGCTATGATGAGCGTCTTTTGGAAAATATAAAATGAGAAGTTTTAGGTGAAAGAGACAATAGTGCTAAAACATACTTCTCAAATTCAATAGATGGGAACAACAGAGCCAGTAGTAAGCAAAACTTAGAGCTTAAGTATATTATGAGCTATTGTAGAGCTTCACATGCTGTAATGGGTATCATTGCCAAGAACTGGGTTATACTACAAACAATGCCAGAGATAGATAAGTATATCAGTAATAGACCCAAATTTGCTTTTAGGAATAGTAAGAATTTAAAACTTCTCTGTTACAAGGATATGAATTTAACTATTCCCCATGTAAATTTTAATAAGAAAGGAACTGTTCCATGTCTATATTGTTCTACTTGTAAGTTTATAAGTCAGGAGAGTGAGTTTACTCACCCAGTAACTAAAAATTAATATTTGTTCAAGTCCTCTGCTACATGCAACACAACTTTCATAGTATATCCAGTGACTTGTTTTTTTTGTCCCTCCTTCTGTGTAGGAAAGTCAACTAGGAGGTTAAGGGACCATATTATTGAGCATCATTCAGATATTAGAAAGAAAGTATTAACCAATCACCTTACTAAGCATGTTTTAGGTAGTGGTCCAAAGCATACATATAGGTTCATAGTGATGCAAACTTTAGTAAAAAATATAAGAGGAGGTGACCATAATAACAAGTTAGAACAGATGGAGTATGAATGGATCTTGCATTTGAACGATCATTTTTTTCCTGGCTTAAACAAATGGTTACATTAAAAACAGTTTTGAGGTTAAAGCAAATGTCTCAAGTAAGCTGCTACTAAGTGCACTTTAACTTTGTATTAATTGCTTTGTGATGTATTGATTGTTTTTAATTATGTCTGTATTCTTATTGGGGAGCTCATACCATGTGATCTTGCTTGTTTTAGTATTTAAATAGAAGATTTGACATTGTTTTTTATACACTGATGAAGGGAATTGTGTTCCTGAAAGCTTTGTTTGAGTAAAATTTTGTTTCTACAAGTCCAGCGTGTTATTTTGTATCTGAATTGCTTGCTATGCTTAGATTTGTTGGTCGTAGATGTTTTGTGCAGGACCTGCTGGAGGTATCATAGGGATGAGAGGAATGGAGAGATTTAGCTTGCTCACCTCTGGTAGGGGGAGGGGAGAAGCATGTGCCTGTAGTATACTCTGCCATAGAATCAAGACCACAAGGAGGTACATATCTATGGGGGAGGAAGAATTTAACATATCACACACTGGCATGGTCTGTTTAGCTCATACATGATAAACTCTTAAACACTAATGTGCATGTGCAGGACCTAGGACAAAACCCAGTCCTTCTCAATGATATCTTCACTGACCCTTGTATGCTCAGCCCTCAATCCCAAAGAATAAATGTGACATAGAGCTCTCAACCAGGATGGGTGAATGTTCAGTAGAGTGGCCGGGTTGTTAAACTCATTCATCAAGAGGAGGATCAGAATAAAATAATTAAAATATAATGCATATACACACACACACACACACACACACACACACACACACACACACACACACACACACACACACACACACATACATACTTCAATGCTCTTGTGCTGTTTTAAATCCCACGCTAATATAAAATTACATAAATTCACAGCTTCACACGTATGTCAAGTCAGTATATGTTTATTTCATTCAGGAGTAATTTAGTCATAAAGTTGAACAAAAGGCAAAATTATAATGACAAACAGAAACTCTGATTTGAAATATTTGAAATGCTGATCAGTGAGGAGGAGAAAACTTTGGCTCAGGAATCTGCAAAAAAAAAAAAAATAAATATATATATATATATGTAAACAATTAAAAGTAGAATACAGTGCATACTGGTTGGTCATGAATATTACTCTGATTATCAAATAAAACTTGTGTGCCATATACATTCTAATACCATTCAGAATGTCCATCTGCGATTTAGGAACAGATAAATGGCCTTTACTCAAATCTTGTCAGCTGTACGTTCTTTTCTCACTGTCACATCCAACTATCCACTCCAGTTTTTAAAGGAAGCACAACAATATGAACAGAAGCCATTTGCTTTTTTTGTTGTTGTTGTAAGACTCCTCATGTTAAGTTCTAGACAAAAGAGTTTATAGGTTGTAAGCTGAACAGGGTGGTCAGAAACAAAGATGGGGTATTTTCTGTTTTACCCCCCCCCCAAAAGAAAAGGATGGTTTTCCCTATTTTATTAGCTCACACAGCAAACTTCTATCAATCAGTGCCCCATATAAAGAACCCTGACACTTAAAAAATATTATAGCCTTCAGTGACACTGTTGGTTAGGTATAACCACTTTCTTCTTTAAACAAAATGACTGTTTAATTATTGCAGCAACTGTGCACTCCTAGAATGTTCACCCATTTTGTTAGTGACTGGGAAGTACAGCTGTGTAAGGTGAACTTAACATAACAGGAGATGTTCAAATGCTACAATAGCTTTAGCTATACAGATTATATGCTGCTTAGGATACAGCAGCTGGCAAAGCCTCAGGGCACCTTCCACTGGCCCAAATCATTATTCAACTCCTGCTGAGATGAAGAAAAGCACTAGTTTGAGAGCCAAGCCCTTTAGAGCATTCTTGCTGCCAAATAATGCTTCTCTTCTGTGCTTTACAGCGTGACAGTTGCCTAATACTTTCCATTGCTGGGCTGATAAGTTCCCTTCAGGGGAAAGCCTTCCACATTTGATTTTCTGACAGAAACTGAATGTTTCCTGTGAACATATATTTTTTAAGCTATGAAAAAGTACTTTTATTGACAGTCACATGACTTTTATCAATTTGTAAACAAAACGTTACTTTTTACATTTTGGAAAAAAGTTGTTTGAACTAATTTAAAATTCCTTTTCCTGCAGTAAAACTTGTCTTATTTTACTTTTGGGGCTAGGGTAAGTGATGATAATGTTCTTTATTGTGTTTACTTTGGTAGAACAAGTTATTTGATTACTAATACCTGTTTTGCCAAGTATTGCTGCCAAACATCACCGGGGATCTGGTATCTTTTTTGGTTTAACTATGCAACATCTTACCGGTTTCTTGGTTCTTCATTCTTCTTGTCATTAAAAGAAATACAGTAAAAAACACCCTTTGCCACCACAGTAGGCTACTAAAGTGCCTTAGTTGCAGGTAGATTACTCTGCTGTGACTATTTCTCAGACCATTCATCTTTTTCCTTTGCTCCCCTGGTGTAATCCTTACTGCCACCATAGACCGAGGATTACACACATCCTCTGCATTTGTTGGAGTGCCCTTGCTGGGCAAGAGAGAGCCACTCTTGTTGATCCTAGAATGGGAAAGAAATACCTCCCTGCCTAGTCAGACTGCAATGCCTATCCTTAGGGAGGTTTTCCTGGCAAAGATGGGTCTGTTTCTTCAGAAATACATGTCAAAAAGAAGCAAAATGTAGACATACATATTCTCCTGTCTCAAGTCACTTTGGACAGGAGTGAGTGAGTTATTGGGCTTTGCTCAGCTTTTAGTTCAGGCTCTTTACCCATCCAGTTTAACTTTTCCTGGTAAAAGAATGAAAGGAATATTCATTTTCTGAAGAGGTTCAAGTTTTTAAACTACAAAATTATTGTAAAAGGACAGATGCTACATTGTCTCCTCAGGTTTCTAATTTAGATTATGAAGAATATGGTTTCAGTCAGTCCCTTTGAATGATTCTGTTTCGCTGAAAGTATTTCCAAAATGAATATTTTTTTTCAGTGGGAACATAATGATATTACATGGCCCCTTAAGAAGTATTATGATTTATTACAGATAGATTTGCTTTACCGTTACCTACTGTAATTGCAGTTATTTTTCAGCATCGCAGGATGTTTTTGTCACCTGACAGCCAGCGTACTACTGGCAAAGAAAGCAGACGGATTTTTTAAATGTTCTCAATCTTCAGATCATACTGCAGTTATTGTTCTAGTGAACCCAGCTGCTGCTAAACATCTGGTTAATACCAATCCCGTGTCTTTTACCAAGGATGTGAAAGCTTTAGAAATATTTGAAAAAAAGTGTATTCTTCTGCAACATTTATTTTGTAATTCTTAACTATCGAGCTCGTGTTAAAATTTCTGTGTGCCTCTTTTTAGAACATGAGGAGTGTTATAC
Organism: Protopterus annectens; assembly: GCF_019279795.1. Taxonomy (NCBI): domain Eukaryota; kingdom Metazoa; phylum Chordata; order Ceratodontiformes; family Protopteridae; genus Protopterus; species Protopterus annectens. The sequence continues at coordinate 63,102,774 of NC_056750.1, read as the reverse complement.
CATCTATTTCCTCTTCTGAGGAAAAAGAAACTTCTTTGTGTAACCTTATTGTTTCTGTATCTCATGTGCTGCTCACTGTTTGAAATGTGCATATGATTCTGCTGATACCACTTCCATGCTGCTGCCACTGGAACTGTAATGAGGAGGTTTGCTTGGTTGCCTACTCAAAAAACTTTCAGAAGATGTCAAAGCTGAAAGTTTGATTTCTCCCTTGGACAGAGAGCTTTTGAGCCATCTTCTGCAGAGGTCCTTAAAAGGTGTGATGAGAGGGGGAAGCTGATTCAAGGGACCTCTCAGATTTTTCAGTCTTCCTTTTCCAGGTTTGTCAAGGGGGTTAATGTTACCCCTACAGCCTTTCAAAAAGTAAAATAAACAATTACAGCAAGCAAATGTTTAAAAACCAATGGCAGGGAAGTTTAAAACAATAAAAAAGCACCCCTGAATAAAAGACAGTGTAATAAATCCATATGACTCTCTATAAGATACCCTTTCCCATTCTCATCCTGGGAAACCCTTAGCTCATCCAGAAAGTCTGAACACTTAGTTCTCTCTCTCTCTCTCTCTTTGGTAACAGATAGTTTTAAACAGATGGGTTCTGAAAATAATCCTTCAGGGTTACAGATAGCAGTGGCAGTCTCTGCCTCTTTTTTGAGGGATCCTCTCATTTGCAAGAGTTTGTTACTTAGCATGTTGCCAAGGTTTTGTTTGTGGAAATGAAAAATAAGCAATTGGATTCGCTGGCAATTTCTGGGATTTGAAAGATGACTGATACAGGGCAGGCCAATGGTCACTTTGTGTATTTGGTAAAATAGCTAGATGTTGTGGTTTGTATGGAATGTTAGCAGTTGCTGTATATAATAGTGATGACGTTTTGCTGTGTGGATTAGGTCTTGTTACTTCTTTGACTAGTTGTATAAGATTGTTAAGTATTAAGAAGTCTGTTTAATAAACTGTTTCTGAAGATTTCCAAATATGATTAAAATGCCACAGATAATTTATTTTTTTTTTTTGTTATGGCATCAGTTTGCTTTAACAGTGTTTAGAAAGGGAAATTGACACAAAATAATTGAAGCATTCAACACAGTATCACATGCTAAACTAATTCAATGACTTAAGGTTCTAGGATGCTCCCAACATTCCCTTACCTTGTTCTCTAACCATCTCAACAACAGAAAACTATCAGTTAAATGGCAAAATAAACAACCTGGATACATAGTCAATAAAACAGGCATCCCACAGGGGACATTTCTGAGACTTTGCTATTTAATGTGTTCATAAATGATCTTCACTCAGTCCTCTCAAATTTCAATCATCCAATACACCGATGATTCTACAATTATATCCTCTTCCAATTACTTTTCTGACCTTCAAAAAATAACACAAATTGCCTTTGCAGACATAGAAACTTGACTAAATGATGCACAACTTCTTCTAAATCCTAAAAAATCCAAACTTCTGTTGTTCTCATCTATACCACCTCCACATGACTTTATAATTTACTCCCAAAACAGGACAAAAATTGAAATAGTAAAGTCAGCAAAATTACTAGGCATCACTATCAATGATAAACTATCCTATGAGTGACATATTCTAAACAATTAAAAAAAACACACTTTAAATTTGGCAAACTCTATAGACAGAACTCATAAATGGACAAACCTAGAAAAATAAAGCTAGCAAACACATTTCTACTTCCATCCCTTCTCTATAGTTCCCCCATTTTCACTAATCTACATACATCCCTAAGCAACAAACTGCAATCATGCTATCATAAAATAGCAAAATTTGCCACTGGACTACCATATAAAACTCACTATTGTCTAGCCATTAAGGAAAAGAAATAGCTTGACTCGCCCCATTTCCTTCATTAGACCCAGCTAACATTAGCTCATAAAGTAATATACAACAAAGATAACTGCCCCTCTTTCCTTTCTGTCCTACCCTTCTACACCCCCACTAGCAATCTTTAATCCACTAACAAACAACTCTTAAAGGTTTTCTAACCCAATAAAAGGGCAGGACAAAGACTGTTACTCACACATTGTATCTAAGCCATGGAACACCCTACCTCCTCTATCACACAACTGGATTCTTTGAAAAACTTAATTTACTTTAAAACATCATTGTCATAATAAATCAGTATGCCGCTGTTTATAAAACTGTAGACCACCTTAAACTATGCCCAACGCATCAAAACAGCATGTCTCCTATTAATGACAATAAAATCTTTCCCTGTGAATATGATCTCCGTTATATATTTTGCTTGTAATCTCATTATATTGTGCTGACATGCATCATAATTTGTGGAAATAAAAATATACAATACCAGCCCTAAATAAACTATGCAAATCTTTGCACACTATATTATTAATCTTTAGAAAATCACAGAGGCCATAGAATTGTAAAAAAAAAAAATAATAATAATTCTTGATGGATTTTTGTATTGAAACTTTGTATGTTGCTGTATAAATAATATTGGCTTGTATGCTTTTTGGATTTGTATACTATATTATTAATCTTCAGGAAATCATATAGACCATGGAACTGCAAAAAAACACTTTATTCTTGATGCATTTTTGTACTGAAACTTTGTATGCTGCTGTATATATAATATTGCCTAGCATACTTTTTGAATTTATAAATGGAGCTTTTTTCCCCAGGGTTCCACTGAAAATGAGTTCTAGATCCAGTGGACTTTTCCGGTCAACAAATGTCAATAAATAATTAATACATAAATAAATAATAAATTGAAAAATAATCAGAATTTTACCAAATATCAAAATAGAGTAATATATGTCAAGCTTGCTATTACCTAACTGCATTTTTACAACATGAAGTAAATAATTATTACCTTCCTTTTCTGGTGAGGCTATGCCAGCATATGGTCTATGCAAATGATGCTGGTCTGTAATGGAGCTCTGCCTCTATTTTCATAGTGTTGTTACTGTTATTGTTACTCATTTGTTCTGCCTCTATTTTCATAGTGTTGTTACTGTTATTGTTACTCATTTGTTCTGCCTCTATTTTCATAGTGCTGTTACTGTTATTGTTACTCATTTGTTCTGCCTCTATTTTCATAGTGTTGTTACTGTTATTGTTACTCATTTGTTCTGCCTCTATTTTCATAGTGTTGTTACTGTTATTGTTACTCATTTGTTCTGCCTCTATTTTCATAGCGTTGTTACTGTTATTGTTACTCATTTCATTTGTTCTGCCTCTATTTTCATAGCATTGTTGCTGTTATTGTTACTCATTTGTTCTGCCTCTATTTTCATAGCATTGTTACTGTTATTGTTACTCATTTGTTCTGCCTCTATTTTCATAGTGTTGTTACTGTTATTGTTACTCATTTGTTCTGCCTCTATTTTCATAGCGTTGTTACTGTTATTGTTACTCATTTGTTCTGCCTCTATTTTCATAGTGTTGTTACTGTTATTGTTACTCATTTGTTTTGTCTTTAACAACCAAACCATCAAAGATGTACAATCCATTTGCATTATGCTGTAATTTACAAGGGGAGCTCATATTGGGCAATATTTATTTTCTGTGTAGTACTGGGATGGTGGGGGAAATGAAATACTGCCTGTCTTAGTGGGTATTCTCCATAATAATATGTGGTCCTTGGAACATATCAAGTGTTATTGGACAACAGGTTAAGTGCTAAGGTAAGCAACTGTAAAGCATATAATAGGAAGCAATTTCTTTACAGCAACAGTTTAACTAATATTAGTAGATGTTTATGTACTGAGCTGAGGAACATTTTATCCATTATTATGATAAAGAAGATTCTCAGATAGGTTTCATTGTGATAAATGGTCCTGTAGTTTTATGGTCCATACTTAAAATTACAGCACAATATGATTACATATATGGTCATTAATGAGCAGGATCACTACAGCAAGTGAACACAGTTAACTGACTCTCCAAACCACTGCTTCCTAACACTAGTGAAACACAAACTGCGATACGCGCAAGCATCCGGCTAATGCACGCCACCACTACCTGACTTCTTTAGGGATCATAGTAATTTACTAAGAACAGAAAATCACCAAACAGATTTCTAAACTGAAAAATGTGTTTTACATGGGCACTTTCAGCATATGATACCCCTCACTGGTCTGGGGGCTTTCACACTCTACCTACATGTATATTACTCTATGGTCACACAACTGTGACCAAAGAGAATTAACAACTACTGTCTTATAGTCAGTTAAAAGAAAGCTGGCAATTGACTGCACCATAGAGCGATCCTCTGTGACTTCAGTGAGTTGTGAGACTTTCACGATGCATGAATAAGTTGAACACTTGATAATATACACTGTGTATATATATGTGTGTGTGTAATATACACTGTGTATATGTGTGTGTGTGTGTGTGTGTGTGTGTGTGTGTGTGTGTGTGTGTGTGTGTGTATCTCTCTTATAAAACTACAAATATATGAAAAGGGGATAGATAGAATCTCAGCAGATATCTTCCTGCTTAATGCCAAAACAGAATGAAACTTCTAAACCATGAAGATAACATTTAAATCTATGATGATAACCTTGCTGAGATTAGCAGCAGTGTTTTGAAGTGTTTTGAAGGGACTCTGTATGAAAATCAACTCAGAAGTGGATAAAATGTTGATAATTGAAAGAAAGCATATAATGATCATGATCAAAAGAAAGGAAAAAAAAAAGACAACTGGTATGCCAACAATTTTAGTGGCAATTTTAGAGAACTCCTGGAACAACCACATGATGACAATTTTCAATGCATGAATAGTTAAGCAGATTAATTAAAATCAAAGGATACAAAGCTAATTGTGGCAGCTCAAGATAATGGAATGTGAATGTGGTTTGATTCACAGAATCTTTAGAAGAAAGTGAGAGATACAGACAAATATATGTAATGCAATACTGCAGTTGCTGGTTGGGATATTCTTATGTCTGAGGGTCTGAATACTAAAAGGCACAATAATGTGGAAAGACTGGTACATTGGACAGTGTGGAATGATTACAATATGCATGTAGTTATGAAATGCTGGAAACATGATCGTTAAAGAATTACTGAACACGAAGAGGTAACGCTTATATGGGACCATTAGATTCTCTACACTTCCCTGAGTCCCATCTCCACAATGACTCTACTCTCCAGTTTCAGCTCCCCAGTGTTGAACAAGGCAGTCACTGCTTTCTGTAGAAGGTTACTGCCTCTGCAGCTCCTAGGTATATGCCAACAATAATTTCTGTGTTTTCGGATATTCTGCCATTCTTTGTGTGAAGGTAAACGTGAAGTTGCTATTCATAAGTTCAGGGAGATGGGGTCTTGCCCACCACATAGTGGTGCAGGGGGCACAGAACTTAGTTTTAGTTTTAGTCAGCAGGTTTTAATCACTAAGAGGGGTCTTCCTTGAGTTAAATGTCTGCAATGAAATGAGACCATTCAGTACCAACAGTTAAGGAAGTAGAGTTAGGAAAACCAGACATCTTAGTTTTAGAAAGAAGGGTAAAATAAACATTAATTATTCATATAGATATTCATAATGGCTATACCATTCTGTATCCTGAGATGGAGTAAATAAATACCTGGGAATAGATGGAGGCTCATCAATAAAACAAATGAAATCACAGCGTAGTAAGGAATATTTTAGAAGACTATGCCAACTTACAGCTTTGGTGAGATTGAGTGGCCCCAAAAAAGCATTGGATCAGTTGGCAAGAAAACAAAAGCAAAAAAAAACTGCTTCATGCCTATTAAATTATACATAAAAACACTGCATAGCCATTGTATATATCCCAAGTTCTGAAGGAGGTGGAAGCCTTTTAGAAACTGACTATATATAGGTCTGCGGTCATACATGGGACTGCATACATATTTGTTAACAGCATCATATACAAGCACAGTGGAAGTTATAATCAATGAAGAAAACAACTCCAGGATGAGACATTTGCTGCAACTAGCATGACTTAGCAGTAGCATTTCAGAAAACAGTACGAATGGAAGTTAAACCAAAAGTAGATAAAAATCTGGGAGCAGCAGAACGTGTCAAAACACAAAGTAAAGACTATAAAGAACATGATCAAAAGAAAAAAGGAAAGAAAAACTGTAAAGCCAGCAATTATAATGGAGAGTATAAAGAACTCCTGGAACAAACACATATTGACCAAGATTTGATGCATGAATAGCTAAGGAGAGTGAATTTAAACCAAAATGAAAGGTTAATAATGGCATCTCAGGACAACAGAACATATATACACTGATTTACAAAGTCTATAGAGAAGTGGGAGATAGAGACAAATTAGTTTCTGTAGTACAGACCCCAGGAAGTGTTGCACAACTTATTGTGGGCTGTGATAAACTCATGCCTGAGGGTTTGTATACTGAATGGCACAATGTGGCAATGCTGTTGCACTGGGAATTGTGCTAACACTACAACATCCAGATAGCCTAAGTCTGCCTAAGTCCTTTGATCCACTCCAGTTTGCATACCAGGCAAATAGATCAACTGCAGATGCTATATCAGTCACACTACACCTTACATTAAAACACCTAGAAGGGAGGAACAGCTATGTAAGGATGCTGTACATCGACTTCAGTTCTGCATTCAACACTGTGATACCGATGTAACTGGTGGATAAGCTCGTGAAACTCGGGATAAACAAGCACCTATGTAACTGGACCCTTGACATTCTGATTGGTAGACCCCAGTGAATATGCACTGGAAACAACACCTCTCAACACATAGTCCTGAATACTGGTGTTCCCCAAGGTTGTGCGCTCAGTCCCTTGCTCTTCATCATCCTCACCCATGACTGCACTGCAAAACATAAGTCAAACCATATTATAAAATCCACTGATGATACCACAGTCATGGGTCTCATTAGTGGTGGGAATAAACTTAACTACAGGGATGAGGTGAACACTTTGATTGCCTGGTGTGACAGAAACAATCTGGACCTGAATGTTCATAAGACCAAAGAAATGATTATGGACTTCAGGAAAAGACAACAGTTCACCAGCCACTCACTATCAAAGGGAGGTAGTAGAGAAAGTCAAAACAACCAAGTTCCTGGGCCTTCACATCTCTGGTGACCTCTCCTGGGCTGCTAACACCAACCATACAGTCAGGAAGGCTCAACAGAGGCTTCACCCCCTGAGAAGCTCAGAAAGGCCAGGCTCTCACTGTCTGCTCTTCCACTTTTTACAGGGAAGCTATTGAGAGCATCCTCACTAGCAACTTTATAGCATGATTCTACAACTGCACAGCTGCTGAGAAGGAGAAAGTACAGAGGGTGGTGAGGGTGGCCAAGAAAATCTTGGGCACAAACCTCCCTTCTATTCAAGAGCTTTTCTTTACAAGAGCAAGAAAGAGAACATATAAAATACTTGATGATTCGACCTATCCAGCCCACAACTGGTTCTCACAACTTGCGTCTGGAAGGACGTACTGCAGCTTCCGCTGTAGGACTACCAAATTCATGAACAGTTTGTATCCTACAGCTATGAGACTTAGTAATACGGACACCAACTATAATATCTGATATACTGAAGACTCTTTTTTCATTTAATCCTGATGCTCTGAGCAATTACCGCCAGCATGACTATTAGGTAACATGATGGCTATACTGAGTCACGTCTAAGGTTAACAAGTGCAATACGGTAACTAAACAGCTGCTATTCACTAGTCTTTATTTATTCTCTATCTTAACAGTGTAGGGGGTTAGTGGTGGGTATTTATTATTTATTTATCACTGGATAATGGGTATTCAATGTGTTTATGTAATGTGAACTACCGCTTGCATGTTATACGTGTTGTTATTTTCTTTCTTATGTTATTCTTTGATACCACTGTGTCTAGATTATTTGCACTGCATTTCTCTCGTGAGCTGACATTTGTAATTTCTTTTAGGCTCCACTTGTGTGGCCCTAAATGACAATAAATTTATTTGGATCTTTGAATAGCTGAGAAGCATTGGAAACATCAGCCACAAAGAATTACTGAAAGTGAGTAAGTTATGATAACATGGGATCATCTGATAGCAAAAGTTAAGAAAGCAGAAGCAAACAAAACAGATATAGTAGTCAGAAAACAACAACAAAGGTATGATTAATCACTGGGATAGCTTTATCTAATAATTAAGTTATCCTGCTTATTGAGACACAGTCGTAACCTACCAGGATATGCAAGCAGAAACAAGAGCAGTATTGGAGAAATCTGCGACTGATACCGATAACTTCATATAAACTAAATAAGGAGCCAGCTTCGGGTACAATAAAGATGCAAAGAAGACCACTCCTGCTAAGCATAAAAGATTACAGCAATACTGAATTCATGAACTTTATCTACTGACTTAGAAGTAAGCTCTATTCCTGTCACAGCATTAAAACTCTATAAAATAAAGAGAAACCTAACGAGAAATCAAGGAAGAGGGTGCAATAAGTGCAGTACAGCCTGTGTTTAGAGAGGGTGTCAATACACTGATGTTGACATACGTAAGACCCTAATATATATATCTTATCTGGATCGTACCTTAGGCATTTGACACAAAGAATAAATCCAGTCAGTGGAAAATTATGAATAAAATGGGCTGCACACATATGTGTGACAGTTATACTACATCAGCTTAGGTGGTTAATGGTGAGAATACATTTTGGGAGGGCACCTTAGCAGACACTATCATAAAGAAAATAGTTTATTGCCTGCAATTATTTCACATATTTATCTAACCAATTTATATCTGATTTGAAAGGACCAGGGCCAGTTATTCTTGAAATACAGAGTCAAATATTTTGTCTAAGTTTTTGTGGACAATGTAGTTTTATTTTATTTTATTTTACTATGTATTTATTTATTTGTGTACTTTTTTATTTATTTATTTGCTTCTAACAAGATGTGCTTCTTACAAATAATTTAAAAATTGTTCTGTGGCACTTAGCTTGTCAGTAAAAAAGGGTAAACTATATGACAATATACTCAGGTGAAAAGAAATATAGAAGTACATGTACTTCATGTAGAGCTGAGCAGGTATATCCTGCTTTTTATTTAAATACCCATGGGGTGTTATTTAAATACCCATGGGGTGCTATTTAAATACCCACGGGGTGCTGGTGGAGAATACCCATGGGGTGCTATTTAAATACCCACGGGGTGCTATTTAAATACCCACGGGGTGCTTCTGTTTTTGCTTTCTATTTAGTTAATACAAAGCTTAGGTAAGTATCCTGAAACCCATGGCTACTCGGCATTAAACAATATGCCGTGACAAGTCCTGTACAGTGTTAAAAGGTGGTAACTCTCAGATGGCACTGATCTTATAAAAATATTACATAATATGTGCCCAGGGATATTTGTATGATCAAGTTGTTTTACTTTAATATACCTGAAAATAAACTCAACTATTACACTTCATTATGGTCAGTCAAGTGCACAAAGAAATTCTTTTTCAGCAAAGAGCTGTTAGAGTAATAAACTACAATTTGCAAAAAATAAAAGATAAAAACATTAGCTACACAATATTTAGCACTATGCAAGAGTATAACTAATTTACCACATATCCAGCCTGTACGTAGACCTCAACCAAAGTAGACGTAAATGCCTAAACATAATTCATTAAATGTATAAGCACATTTAAATGTATGTGAAAAGATAATAGTTTACACATTTACAATTGACTCATTGAGATAAAAGTGTTAAAAACAGGTTTAAATTGGTGGGGTGTTGATAAATTCTTATATGTGAGAGGCAATGTAGCCCAGATCGTTGGCCCCCAAACTGACAAGGCCTTGGTAACATTTTGTAATGAAAACTCATGGAGTGCTTACATGAGAGATGGAGGTGGAGTACCATAACTGATGAGTTGTGTACCTGAATGACAGGCAGGTGAAAATGGGCCCAACTTATATGAACATGCCAACAAGCAGCACAAAAAGCAGTAACTCATCATATTCATACTGGTAAACATCAGCAGGGTCACCATCTGAGAGTACAGCAGGGTCACCATCTGAGAGTACAGCAGGGTCACCATCTGACAGTACAGCAGGGTCACCATCTTACAGTACAGCAGGGTCACCATCTGAGGGTACAGCAGGGTCACCATCTGGGAGTACAGCAGGGTCACCACCTGACAATACAGCAAGGTCACCATCTGAGAGTACAGCAGGGTCACCATCTGAGAGTACAGCAGGGTCACCATCTGACAGTACAGCAGGGTCACCATTTGAGAGTACAGCAGGGTCACCATCTGACAGTACAGCAGGGTCACCATCTGAGAGTACAGCAGGGTCACCATCTGAGGGTACAGTGCTGGTAAATGTCAGCAGGGTCACCATCTAAGGGTACAGTGCTGGTAAATGTCAGCAGGGTCACCATCTGAGGGTACAGCAGGGTCACCATCTGACAGTACAGCAGGGTCACCATCTGAGAGTACAGCAGGGTCACCATCTGACAGTACAGCAGGGTCACCATCTGACAGTACAGCAGGGTCACCATTTGACACTACAGCAGGGTCACCATCTGAGAGTACAGCAGGATCACCATCTGAGAGTACAGCAGGGTCACCATCTGACAGTACAGCAGGGTAACCATCTGAGAGTACAGCAGGGTCACCATCTGATGGTACAGCAGGGTAACCATCTGAGAGTACAGCAGGGTCACCATCTGACAGTACAGCAGAGTCACCATCTGAGAGTACAGCAGGGTCACCATCTGACAGTACAGCAGGGTCTCCATCTGAGGGTACAGTGCTGGTAAATGTCAGCAGGGTCACCATCTGAGAGTACAGCAGGGTCACCATCTGACAGTACAGCAGGGTCACCATCTGAGAGTACAGCAGGGTCATCATCTGACAGTACAGCAGGGTCACCATCTGAGAGTACAGCAGGGTCACCATCTGAGGGAATAGTGCTGGTAAATGTCAGCAGGGTCACCATCTAAGGGTACAGTGCTGGTAAACGTCAGTAGGGTCACCATCTGAGGGTACAGCACGGTCACCATCTAAGAGTACAGTGCTGGTAAATGTCAGCAGGGTCACCATCTGAGGGTACAGTGCTGGTAAATGTCAGCAGGGTCAACATCTCACCATCTGTGGGTACAGCAGGGCCACCCTCTGAGGGTAAAACAGGGTTGACATCTGAGGGTACAGTGCTGGTAAATATCAGTAGGGTCACCATCTAAGGATACAGAGGTGGTAGATGTCAGCAGGGTCACCATCTCAGACTACAACAGGGTCACCATCTGAAGGTACAGTGTTGGTAAATGTAAGCAGGGTCACCATCTGAGGGTACAGTGCTGATAAACATCAGCAGGGTCATCATCTGAGGGTACAGAGGTGGTAAACATCTGCAGGGTCACCATCTGAGGGTACAACAGGGTTACCATCTGAGGGTGCAGTGCTGGTAAATGTTAGCAGGGTTACCATCTGAGGGCACAGCAGGGTCACCATCTGAGGGTACAGTGTTGGTAAACATCAGCAGGGTCACCATCTGAGGGTACATCATACCTCTCTATGTCTTAGAGCAAGAAATCTGGACAAAGTCATAAATAAAAGTGGGACAAAGACCCAAAATAGGGACAATTTTTAAATATTGCTTTTACAAACTTAGAAAGTTGATAGAATAAAAGGTTTGACATTAACATGAATTTTCTGAAGGATATTAAGTCTGAAACTCAAATGTCTGTCATTATTTTCTAACTTCAGTCTTCAATGATTTGCCACTAATTTGTCAGAAAACCACAATTTTCTGAAAAATGGACCAAAAATATGAGGCAAAAATCCGGACATTGTGTGAAAATCTGTACAGTTGAGAGGTGTGGGGTACAGCACTTTCACTGGGTCTTCTGTAGTACAAGTTAGTATGCCACTTGTCTTGTTGATGTGTGTGTGATGTTGTGTAGCATTATATTATTGTAATGTTGTGTAGTGATTACATTACTGCTTGTAATCCCAACTCAGTACATATCATTCGTAACACTCTACAGCTATAAACTAATTACTAAGTGGGCCAGAAAGCACACACCATGCCCTTCCATATTTCCTTTGTGTGTCTTTTATAATGCACTACCACACCCACTGTTGCCATGGAAGTATACAATGGCATGTTTACCCGCAACATCTGGCAACACTGTACTCTGCACATGTCAGTATCTGGCATAGTAATTATACTAGCATTGTGACCAACAGTGACTGAACAGCTGCACAGGAGTGTGTGTGACCATGGTTCACATATTGGCTGATGCGGTCACTGTTGCAGTGTTGGTGCAGGCACATTGACAGGTAACCGTACCCCTTAATCCTGGGTAATCAGTTTGGTATTAAGCAGGGAGCCCAGAAGGGGATTCAGATAATTCCTTTTTTAAATCAGGGAACAGGAGGTTGTACTTCCCATTTGGACAAATGAGAGAGTTTTGATTTTCTAGATTATTAACTGAAAAACTGAGTGGTTACTGCTGAGCAACCAAGAAAAAAATAAAAAAATAGTAACCAGAAGCCACAAACAGAATTTTTCTATAAAGTAAAATATATTTTGTATAGGACCTAGGGCTGATAGCCTAGTACCAACCTATGAACCTATGAACCTATTTATTTATGACCAAACTGATTAAGTGCTTTCACCCTTAACAAAACAGAACTTCATCAGAATCAAACCGTATCACCAAAATGGCTTTTTTATGCAAAACCAATTAATTAATCACTTATCCAATTAACCTAGAACAGTGGGAAAAAAACATTACACAGTATATAATGAAATTCAGGCAAAGCCTGTCTCACACAAAATACAAAACATAAAACTTTTAAAATTTTCAACCTATTAAAAATCATTCACCCTCATAATTAAAACAGACTGAATAGAAGTATATTCATTTAAACCTGGATAAGAGTTTGCTTGTAATTATAACTGCCATTTTAATTCTTTATTTTCTAGCAACACTTTGGCATTCCTACCCCTTGGATTATAGCCAACTGAGTCAATAATAGCAAAATAAAACTTAGTAAATGAGGAACAAACTAGTTCTCTTTGTCTTACCTAAGTAAAAACCTGAATATCCTTCACATAAAGCAATGTATACAACCCATTTAGTTAAACAATTGCCTTTTACAAAAACACCTTTGATCTTAGGATATTGTTTAAAAATCTTCCTCCTTTTCACATATATGAGGGCATTGATTATACATTCCACATTTACTAGTATGAACTGTTCCCCTACCCCATTTTCTCATGTTAAAATTACCTCTATCAAAAAATTCTTTAAATATTTTTTCCAGAATTTTCTAGAAAGTGGGTGGGACTTCCTTTCTCACTTATATTACTTCTGGTGGGGAAGGGCTAAAACAGGGGATTAACAAAGATGAACAAGGAGAAACACCAGAAGAAAAAAAATGTGTGAATGCCATGGTGCTGAAATATTCCAGACAAACAGTAGTAGTTAAAGATAATTCTAGGAATAACTGCAGTATTTTCAAAACCAGCCTCAACATTCCTGGGATAGTTAGAAAACAACCTTTGTTTACATACAAGACTGGAAAAAAATTTAAGGACTTTTTTGATAAAGGTAATTTTAACATGAGAAAATGGGGTAGGGTTACAGTTCATGCTACTAAATGTGGAATGTGGAATTAATGTCCTTATATACGTGAAAAGGAGGAAGTTGTTTTAAACAATGCACTAAGATCAAAGGTGTTTTTTTGTAAAAGGTAATTTTTTTACTAAATGGGTTGTATACATTGTTTCATGTGAAGGATGTTCAGGTTTTTACGTAGGTAAAACAGAGATAACTTTTCATAGATGTATTTATGAACATCTTTATGATATTAAGAACAACAAAGAAAATAATGCCTTGTATAAACATTCAGTAGGCTGTCCCTCATTTACTAAGTTTTCATTTGCATTTATTGACTCAGTCAGCTATAATCCAAGGGGTGGGGATGCCAAAGCGTTGTTAGAAAATAAAGAATTAAAATGGCAGTTACAATTACAGGCAACCTCTTATCCAGGTTTAAATGAATATACTTCTATTAAGTCTGTTTTAATTATGAGGGCGAATGATTTTTAATGGGTTGAAACTTTTAAAAGTTTTACACATACATACAAATATTTCAGACATGGGGATTAATGCCCTTCTACCTTGCCAATATACCACAACACCTGTTCACATAAGTGTCCAGGCTGTTCTTAAAAATATCTAAACTAGTACTTGGTTTAATGTAATATGGTAGTCTGTTCCCTGCATCGGCTACTGTGTCAAAGAACCAATTAGTAACTTCTCATTCCTGTAGAATCTTCTACATAGGTTGTCTGATGATTCTCTAGTACTTTTTGTTAACCCCAAACATTCCCAGAGGTAGTTGTCTCTAAAGGCCCTGTATACCTGATTAAGATCTCCTCTTAGATATCTGTAAGAGACACTGTACAAGTTCAGATATTTTAGTCTTTCATAATAACTTACATTTTCACATCCATGGATGCTCTTGGTATATTTCCGCTGTACTCTTTCCAGTTTACTCATGCTTGTTTTCTTATAGGGTTTTCATATTGTTATTCTACACTTATGTTTGGGTCTAATGTAACTAACAAATACTGACTTCATTATTTTTGGTTTCCTAGACTTTATAAATCGTTTTATACAACATATAGTTCTGTAACTATCATTAACTAATTAGTTGATATGATTAGAAAAACTCATAGCTGAATCTACCCATGTACCCAGGTCCTTAAATGAGTCTACAGTTTCAATCACTTTGTGCTGTATAAATATTTACCTTTTAATTTATGTATTCCAAATCTCATATGCTTAGTTTTTGATGTATTTATCAGCATATTATTATCCTGTGCCCAAATGATCAATGTAGTCAAGTTATTTTGCAGACATGCCTTATCTGTAACACATGTAATCAGTTTACCCAATTTCAGGTCATCAGCATATAGACTGTAGAACACCTCAGATGAAAAATTAAGGTCTGAAAGATACAATCTAAACAAGTAAGGGCCTAAGACAGAACCCTGTGGGACACCTTGACTGTAACCAAAGATTTCACCTATCCAGTTGGTGTGTGATACTTGCCATGTCCTATTTGTAAGCCATGCAGCTATCCATCTTATCAAGAGTACATCAATACCTAGTTGTACTAATTTATTGATCAGTGTTTTATGTACTGCCCTGTCAAATGCTGAAGTTAAATCTATATAAATTACATCACAGCACATTTTTTTATTCACAGCTGTTATTATATTGTTATAGAACATCATCTTACAGGTGGTAATAGATCTGCTTTCAACATATGCATGCTGATATAGGGTTTCAAGTCCCAATCTATCCAGTTCTGACAATAACTTATCCAGTATTACCTTCTCCATTATTTTTCCACAACATGAAAGTAGACTTAAGGGTCTATATGACTCTGGGTTTCTCCTACTCCCCTTTCCCTTAAAGACAGGTTTAATAAGTGCATGTCTCCAATCCTGAGGAATTTCCCCATATTTATATGACCTAGTGAATAATAGATATAATCATAGTGTAAGTTCTTGCTGAAGTGTTCCCTGTGCCTTGTTTGGATCCAGTTTGTGCAGTTCTTTTTCAATATAATTTAATTTGATTCCAGTATCTTGGGTTACCTGGATGTCACTAGGACATCTTAGCACCCTTTTTGTGGAGCCAAACTGTTTCGCATAAGATTCTGTAAATATATCTATATGTTGTGTCTGAGAATAAATTTTAGAATCAGCAGTTTATCAATTTCTGTGTACTTACTCCTTCTACATCTTATGTAGCTATAAAGAGGTTTCCTATTATGCTCAATATCTTTATATACATTTTCTTCACATTTTTCTTGATCTTGTCTAACACTATGCTTAATCAGTTTGTTCAGCTTGTTTATTTCAGTTTTCAAAGTTGTAGTTTGACCTTTCTTCTATTTCTTATATTTTTTTGTCTCTCACCTTAATCAGATATCTTGTTCTTATGGAAATATATCTGCCTGATGTTGTATACCTAGATCCTGATGTTAAACATTGTTTTTGATTTTTTACACTCAAACAATTTCTCTTTCAAAACTATCCACATTCCATCTGCAGTTTTTCCAGTTAGTTTTATATAGTAACTGTTTTGCTTCCATATAATCTGTAATTAACCTTCTGTGCATTGGCTTAGATTTCAGTTTGGCAGAATTATCTAGTAACAAATTAACCTTTATAACCCCATGATCACTACACATCAATGGTGGCAAAACATGACTTGAAGTTACAGTAATTTCTTTGGGAACAGAAACAATGTCTTCCTGAATATACTCTGTGAATAATTTCCTTACTAATGTTGTTGAATCAATATTATTCCAGTCTGTTTCTGGTAAATTTAAGTTTTCTGAAGAAGGCTGTGTTGTATCAGTCTAAAAGCACTTAAATTCATTTATTAAATTGGAGTGTGGTTGCCATTTCTTGTTGGTTTCTTCATTTTTAGCAGTTTGTCGTTGGATTTGTGTTTAATTAATTTAAGTCCCCAGCTAATATTATTCTTCCCTCCTGTGTTTCATGCGGTCTATACACTCCATCAATTGTTATATGTTCCAGGGTTGTCTTTATTGTCACAGTTAACACCTCCACCTGACTTTTTGTTAGAATGTCTGTTACAGTAAAAACATTTATACCCTGACAGAACTGGTTTCCAGTCATTGTTCTTTAACTATGTTTCATAAAGAATAACAACAACAATCTTGTGGGAACGTAGCACATTTTCCAATAATAAAAAAACTTTATTATTAATGCTCCTAGCATTAACAACCACAGATGCATCAAATGTTGCTATCTGTGAACTGTTAAAATTTCGACCTGGCAAAAATCCTGCCTAGTGTTTGTCAAATATTGCAAAATATCTGCTTCAAAAATTATCTTCCCTGAGCTTGACAAATGCACACCATCCTGTCTGAACATGTATGCCCAAAACTAGGCTTGTATGCTCTACGCATTTCCATTTTTTAAAACAGGGCATTTTTTTCCATGTAGGTATTTATCCCCAAAATCTTATTATTCACAGTGACCTGACTATCCTTTCTATAGGTGACTTGTGAAAAATATGTCCTAATACCAATACAAGCTATACTATCAAAGAGGGCTGTCAGTTCCCTGCAAACAGTCAGAGAATCCTTGCGGATGACATCATTTGTACCGACATGAATAAAAACAAATCCATACTTCCTTACATTATGGCGCTCCAATGCTTGTCTCACATCTTCTGTTTTTGCTCCTGGCAAGTACAGCACAATTCAATGTTCATTATCATCTCTGCAAATATAAGTACCAGTTCCACTAATAACTGAATCTCCAATTACAAGAATATCTTTGCTGGCCATCTCTGAAGAATCTTCAGCTTCTAATACAATAATATCTGCTGTATCAATTGTTACTAAGGATCGATCTTCATCACCATTAGTCGTATTAATCACACTGTTTTAATTCTGTATTAAATTCTTATCCAGCTAGCATCTTTTTTCTTACAGTTGTTGTTTTCTTTAGGCTTTTCCCGGTTAGGGGTCACCACAGCGGAACTCTGATCCACTAATGATTGGCAGTCGATTTTTTATGGTGCCGAGTTGCCAGCCTGACACCCAACCTTCAACAAAGGCATGCCCATTCATGCATGTCTTTCAAAACACCACTCGACCACGGGGAGGACATGCAGACTCCACACAGAAGGCCCTCCCGATGAGAATCGAATGGGAGAACCTCTTGCTGTGAGGCAACAATGCTACCGCTGCACCACAGCGGCCTTCTTTGTTCTTTAATTTTCATTCAACTTTGAATTCAATTTTGAATTCTTCCTTCTCACCTGCCCCTTGCCTCTTTTTTCTACCTTCTCTATTGGAAAAATTATGCCTTTTTCTGTAAACTAAAGGTTTTCTGGCAGAAAAAACATCATCATTCCCTGTAACCTGTGTGTTACATAACAAAACAGTATCCTTTCTACTACACATTCTCTTTCCTTTACAGTCATTGGTCAGTTTCTTTTTCTTACTTGTTATTTGTTGTGAATTTTCTTCCTTTCTTTTTTTTTTGTTTCCTTCTAAACAAACTGGATCCTCAGATTGTTGAATACTTGCATCCAGAATTCCAAAATTGTCAGGGGCATCATCTTGTTTCGTAGGGTTTGAATAGTCATGCAGAAAATAGATACATCATTTCCTAAATGTGTTCTATTTGCCCTATGTCTAAAATTATTTAGTCCATCAGTCCTGTTATTAATGTATGAAACAGTTCTACAACCCAGACAAAAGCTGGCAGTCACACTTCTTTTTCATAGTAAAGATAAAAAGATCACAAACCAAGATAGGATTGTTTAGATATGCCCAGGATTTTCCTCTCTGCAGTCTGTGTAAATTTATAGCTGTCTAGGCCCCTTGGGGTGACTAGAGCTTGCCTGTCTAAAACCTATCCCTTTCTAACAACCACCAGAGAAATTTGAGGTAAAACAACAAAATATAAATCAAAGTAAATCTTGTTAACAAGGTGTCTACCTACAAACAGTGAAAAACAGTGATAACATATACAATATAAATTCAAATAAAACTTATCTTACCAGTCAACTCCACAGTAAATCACAAACCAAGGCAGGCTTGTTTAGATATGCTCTGCAGTTTTATGTTTTGTATCTTGTGTCTGACAGGCTTTGCCTGAATTTCATTATATACTGTGTAATGTTTTTTCCGACTGTTTTAGGTTAATTGGATAAGTGGCTAATTAATTGGTTTTGTATAAAAAAGCCATTTTGGTGATATGGTTTGATTCTGATGAAGTCCTGTTTGTATTAAGAATGAAAGTGCTTAATCGGTTTGGTCATAAATAAATATTTTATTTTATAGAAGAATCCTGGTTGTGGCTTCTGGTTACTAGATTTTCTGGAGTATGACACAATATATTTAGGTATGTGTATGAACTATGTGTGTACTGAGCTTGTTTAATGCCCTCTGTACTCTGTTCAGGTGAAAGTGCCTGCAGTAAACACAGATATTTTATCACTGGTAGAAGACTTAGTTTATGCCTTTTTTGGCTATCTTTCTTTGCAAATGGGATATCTTATGGCAAGTTCTCCCTCTCACCTCCAGCTGCTCCCCGGGAAATACCATCTACCATAATTCCTCACACTGCCAGTAAGAAGCAACTTTTAGATGCACTGTCCAAGGCCAAGAATACAGCTTTGATGGGCCCTGATAATATCCTAGGATGCCTCCTAAATAACCTGAAATATGACTTCAAAGGGCCACTAGTGTCACTACTCAACCATAGCCTTGGCATAAGTTTCATCCCACATGAATGGAAGATTGCAAAAGTTATAACTCTGCACAAGGGTTGACCATCAACAGATCCTGGGAATTACAAACCCATTAGTCTGACTAGTCCTATATGCAAAGCCGTGGAAAGAATTATCATGGAAATGATTATGATACAAGAAACCTTCAGTCACTGGACCCAACCCATTTTGGTTTTGTCAAAGGCTAGTCATGCCTACTGAATCTGGCAGAATTATTTGAGGAGGTCATCAAGGCAATAGATGATGGCAAAATGGTGCATTCTGTCTAACTTGAACTAAGGCATTTGATACAAGACCCCACTTGGGCATTGTAAACAAACATATGGAATTATGCATGAACCCCTCTGTAACTTACTAGATAGCCATATGGCTACTTGATGTCTATTTTTGGAAGTCAAGGCCAATGTCAATGGTCTCTGGCTTACCAAATTTTCAAATGACTACAAGCTGGGAGCAATCATTGGACCCCCCCCCCCCCAGGATACTAACTTTTTATAGAAAGGTCTAACAAGTGACTAGTGCCAAAACCATGTCTTAAAACTCAATGCCAATAAATAAATCCAGAGCCACAAAATCTTCTACAGAGTCATGATTGAGAGTGTACGGACAAACAACATTGTTGTCTGCTATGGAAATTGCTCTCCAGCTGATCAGAAGGCACTGGGTAAGATTAGTAAACAGCCCACAAAAAATCATTGGCTCCAACCTTCAATCCATACAGGACATATTTTCAAGCAGATGCTATGGTAGAGTCTGAAAACTACTGAGAGATATGCATCATCTGGCTTATGGACTGTTCAAACTCCTGCCAACAAGGAAGTGCCACAGAAGCATTAGATGTAGGACATCCAGATTGCATAACAGTTTCTTCCCACATGCTATCAGACTGCTGAACAACAAACCCATAGCCTGACCTGCTAAATGGGTAAAACATTTATGTGCAACATGTCATTGTTATTTACATAACTCTCTGCATAGCTCACTTTATACATCTCTATCTACACTATGAAAATTGTAAGTTTATGGTGTATATTGGTGATAAGTAAGTTTTTTACATGTGTGCTTCTTTATTTATTTCTAGTACTGTTTATTATATATCCTTGCATTTCTGCTGAGTCTATTCCTGTTGTATTTATTTTGTTTCTGCTGTAAAAGGCTTTCAGCTTTTTACTGTATGTATTTTAGTATCTTATTTTGATTTCTATTTTGAGTATTTTTAAATTGTTATTCTTAATTTAATCTATCTTCCTTCTGTAAACTGTAATTCTTATGGTACGAGCCTGAGTATCAAAATTCCATGCAGTGATATACACTTTTTCTCTGTGTTGATCTGTATGACAATAAAGTTTACTTTGACTTTGACTTTGAAATAATACTACCTTTTAGGAAGCCTGCTACCCAGGGAAACTGCTTCACTGATAAAATACCCCTAAAGGTAGACAAAATAGTCAGGGATTTGAGGACGCATATACATAGTAATCTGACTTAAGACCAACATGTTTCTAAGGTAGTAAGAAAATCATTCTATGTAACTCATTTTATAAGTATGAGAATGACATTTAGGTCCAAAAAATTCATTCTGCCCCTTCACTCAGCCATCATCAGACCCATCATTAATTATAGCACCACCTTCTGCATGCACCTGACTAGGCATATGTTGAAATGTCAGCAGAGGTTCCTCACAAAAAGAATACAGGGCCTAGACACAATGTCCTATGCAGATCACCTCAAAACCTTATTTCTCTTCTCTGTTTTTTTACAGACCACTGACAGCCAATTTATACCTGACACAGGTTCATAGGTAGGTACTAGGCTATTAGCCCTAGGGCCTATATAAGCTTGGCCAAAAATGTACCCTGGCTTTTGCCACCCAAGGAAATTATTTTCCTGTGCCCCTGCCGAGCAGAGCCACAGAAGTGATTCCTGGGGTGAATTTCCTATTTCCCATCCAATCATCAAGATTTTTCATGAAGAGTGCTAATGAGGAGCTTTGTTTGACATAGATAGGTAGTCTGTTCCAGAGTATGGGAAGCCTCTGGGACAGGACTCTATCCCTTTAGCATGTTCTGTTTATTGTGGTGACAAGGTTTAGGTCCCTAGAGCATGTAGCTCAGAGGGATTGGGATTTCTTTAAGTGGAGCATGTCCAACAGCTTTGGGTTTGACGTAGCTTTATATGTTAGGAAGAGATTGCCTCTGAGTAGGCGATATGCGACGGAGTAAAGCTGGAGTTTTTTGAGACGGTCTGCGTAGGGCATCTGCTTGAGGCCAAAAATCCTCTCTGTGAGGTATTGCTGTGGCCTTTCCAGTTGTTGTAGATGTCTTGTGAGGTACAATACCAAAAGGGGTATTGTACTCTATAATGGGTCTAATGAGTGATGAGTAGAGGGGAACTGGGAGCCATAATTGACTCTCCGGCTGACATGGACATCCTTCAAAAAGGCCTTACTGAGACAGACACCTGGTGTCAAAGTCATGGCCTCAAGCTAAATGCCAAAAAATGCATAGTCATCCCACTTGGGAAAAACAAAAATCCATGAATTACTACATAGGCGGCAGCCCCCTTAATACAGAAGAGGTAATAAGAGACCTGGGGACCCAGGTAGATAGTAATCTCTCCTTTGACAATCATATTGCCAAAGTAGTTAGGAAATCCTTCTATGTGGCCCATCTAATTACTAAGGGGTTCACATCTAGAAATAAAGAGGTTATAGTGCCCTTCTACTTGTCACTCATCAGACCCATCATAGAGCACAATGCCCCTACCTCACAAGACACTTCCAACAGCTGGAAAGACCACAAAAGCACCTCACCAAGAGGATTACTGGCCTCAAACATATGTCCTATGCAGCCCGACTGAAAAAACTCCAGCTGTACTCAGTGGCATATCGCTTACTCAGAGGTGATCTCTGCCTGACTTACAAAGCCATGTCAAACTCAGAATTGATGGACATGCCCCATCTAAAGAAATCCAAGTCACTGTGAGCCATGCGCTCTAGTGAGCTAAACCTCACCACAACAATAAATAGAACATGCTGGAGGGATAGATTCCTGTCACAGAGACTTCCCATGCTTTGGAACAAACTTCCTAACTACATTAGGCAGAGCCCCCCCACTAACACTCTTCAAGAGAAGCCTTGACAAGTGAATGGGTAACAGAAAATGCACCCCTGGGATCACTTCATTGACTCTGCTTGACAAAGGCTCAGGTGATTAATCAATGGGGCGGTGAAAGCCAACACACTCTGGCTAGGCTTATAAATGCCCTCGGGCAGATAGCCTAATACCTACCTATGAAACTATGAAACTATGAACCAATGACCTCTTTTTTTCTGGATGAGAAACCTTTTGTGATGAGGTGAACCATGTAGAAGGATTTCCTGACCACTGTGGTGATGTGATTATCAAAGGTGAGACTACTGTCCACCTGTGGCCCAAGGTCTCTTATCACACTTTTGGCATTAAGTAGACTACCACTTATGTGGTAGTTCATGGGTACAGAGTTTTTACCAAAGGGGATGACAATACACTTTTTGGCATTGAGCTTCAGGCCATGGTTTTGACACCAGGCATCTGCCTCACAAAGGCCCTTTTGTAGTATATCCACATCGTTAGGAGTTTTGATTATGGCTCCTAGTTTGCAGTCATCTGCAAGCTTTGTTAGCCAAAGACCTTCTGTGTTAGCCTGTACTTCAGAGAAGTAGATACCAAACATGAGAGGACCTAGGACTGAACCCTGTGGTACTCCACTTGTCACTGGTCTGAAGCTGGATTTGGAGTCTGCTACTTTCACAGTATAGGTTCTGTCCATGAGCCAGTTGGCAACCCATCTTGTGACATAGGTATTTATATTTAGTTTAGTGAGATTATCTATAATTCCAGAGTGGGGATGGTGTTGAAAGCCTTGGCGAGATCTAGATAGGCTGTGTGAACCACCTTACCCTCATCTATGGCTTTGGTGACTGCTTCAAAGAAGTCAATCAGGTCTAGGAGACATGATCTGCCTTTTACAAACCCAAACTGGGTAGGGTCCAGAGTTTGGAGATTACCAATGTCTTTGTTTATTAGTTCCATGATGATACATTCCATAGCCTTGTTGACCAAGCTCATCAGGCTAATGGGGTAGTAGTTCCTGGGGTCCGTTGTGGCTCCCCCTTTGTGGAGTGGGATAACCATCGCGGTGTGCCATTCGGTGGGCACAAAGCCTGAGGTGAGGCTATGATTGAACATTGTACTTAGGTAGTGTGCCAGTTCATTCGGTAGTTCATGTAGAACGCAGCCTGGGATATTGTCAGGTCCCATGGATGCTGTGTTCTTGGAGAGTGTGTTTTTTTACCTGTGCAGCCATGATTACAGGAACTTTGCATTCTTCTGGTATAGAGATGGGCCCTCTAGGGGGTGAGTGGGGGGGTAAAGTTACCACTGAACCTATCTGCCAGGATGTTGGCAATATCAGTTGGTTCTCTATATTTAGTGCCATTGTGCTGTAACTCAGAGCAGATCTGAGTGTTTCCATTGAGATTCTTGACATAGCTATAGAATGCTTTGTGGTTGTCTTTAGAGTCAGTGGCAATTTTGTTTTCCTAACTAGCTTTGGACGATTTTATGAGGGATCTCAGCTTCTTACTGAGGTTGACCAGGGAGTTCCTCCAGTCATGGGATTTTACTCTTTTTTGCAACAGTTTCTTCCTTCTGTTGTAGAGTTTGTTTATGGCAGAAGGCCACCAGATTGACTTCCTCTTTTTGGAGGATAGCATCTTGGTTCTATTAGGGATAGCATGATCCATGCACTCGTGTAACTGCTTATAAAGTGCATTTGTGTAGGATTCAGCAGTCATACCTTTATTGTCCGTCTGCATGGGTGTCATGAAGTTTGCCACTTCTGTCTTAAGAAGTGTGAAGTTGGCTTTGGAGAAGTTTTTTATGGTGATTTCCCTAATTGGAGGTGGGGGTGGGATGTGGATGTTTAGGGTGATTAGCTTGTGGTCGGATCTGACCAACGAGGAATTGACCTCTGATGTGGAACATTGGTTGCCCATGTTGGTAATGACCAGGTCTAGGATATTGCTGCCCCTGGTGGGGGTGTGAATAAGTTGATCCAAGGCATTGGAATTTATGAATTCCAGAAAACGTTGAGCAAAAGAGTTGGTACATAAGTAGTTTTCCCAGTTAATGGTGGGGTAGTTGAAATCACCCATTATTAGGGTGTTGGGATGTACCCTAAGAGTGGGAATCCTGGGGCATGGTGGGGGGATCTGTAGCAAGCTACAATATGGATTGCAGTCTTGCCCAGAGTTAGTTGCACTTGGATAATCTCGGATGCATTATGCTGTGCATCTAGCCTGGAGGTGTGGATAACCTTAATGAATATGGACCCTCCTCCACCTTTAGTGCTTCATTCCGGGTTAGATGGCTGAAAGGTGTGGTATGAATTATAGCCTGGTAATGCAGGGGGGCTCTCTGGAGCTTTGAACCAGGTCTCTGTTACTGCACAGATGTCGATGTTCTCCATTTTAAGGAGTGCCTCGAGTGAGTGCATTTTGAGGTTTAGACTTCTAGCATTGAATAGCATTACCCTCAGATTTTGCTTGCTTGTACCTGTTGAGGTGGTGAATTTGTCATTTGAACCTTGCCTAAAAAAGGCATTATAGGGGTGGCAAGACCCTTAGCCAGTATCTGGAATCCCAAGGGCAACAGGTGCAGGCCATCTCTGGCAAAGCATCATAGTCTGTCAATCATGTCATCCCAGGCAGACAAATACTGGATCCCCTTAGAATGACACCAGAAGTTTAGCCAATTGTTGAAGTCAATCATTTTGTCCTTGTACTGTGGTATCATTCTGGGTGATGGCAGGATGCTACTCAGGGCTAGGGTCATACCTGCCTGGGCTACAAGATCGGAGAGCTCCTCCATGTCTCTTTTCATTAGTCCATGGAGATACATCTCAGGTCATTCACACCAACATGGACAACGACAGTGTCATATTTGTACTTGCTGTGGAGTGACCTGAGTGCATGCATTATGTGGTGGATCCTGGCACCTGGCACCTGACAGGCAGCTGACAGTAACTTTCTCCTTGTTTAGCCTGGTGAGTGGAACATCAGTGTTCCTGATTATAGAATCACCTATGACTTGAGTGTTGGGTACGTTGTTTTGCCTTATGGGCTGTGGTTGAGTGGCACAATGAGTTTGTGGGCTATGTGCCATTTGGGTTGTGTTGGGGGATGGAGTTTGCTTGCATTTCTGCTTTGGAGGTCCCTGATGCATGGGCAGGTTTTTATTGAGAGCCTCCACGAATGTAGGTGTGCGTTTTGTGTTTCTATGTGTGTGTTTCGGTGGTGTAGATTTTGAGGGACTATGTGATGAGTGTGGTGTGGTGCAAGTGTTTGCCTTCTCCTCTTGACTGTCTAGTCCAGTCTTGGATGAAGAGAGCTTTGCTTCCAGTTTGGCTATATAAGTGCATCTCTCACAGGTTGTAGTGTTGGGTGGTAGTAGGAGAGGGTTGTCTGTGTACATGAGGCAATTGCTGCATTGCCCCAAGATGCCCAGATTCATCAGGTAGACAGGAGAAATCACCGGGAGCTGACCCTTAGCCATGCCTGGATAGGTGCTTATTTATTAAATACTAAAAACTGCTTTCCTCTAGACAAGTGAGGAAAGTTGAGTGCTGTAGTAATTTGCAGCTTATTTAGTGCTTGTGAGTTCTGAACATGTGCTGAGTTCAAAGAAACAGATTTGAGTGCTGAAACTAGAAAACTGGTTAGTCCTAATAAACAAAATTAAGCTAGAAGGCTTCCCTCCAACACAGAAAGGCTTGGGGGCTCAGAAGCCTACAAACAGTCTAGACCACTTACAGGAAAGGCAGGAAACAAGCTTAAATTTTTTTTTCTTTCCAAGATGCTCTCTTTGTACACAGTAGGAGTGCCTGAAATCAGAATATGATCTCACTGCACTCAGTTGAGTGAGCAAATGAGATGGGCCTAGAAGGAGTATCCAAACACAAATTTACAAGAGGGGCAGGCAGTTTCAAAGCCACCAAGATTAACACCAAAACAAAACCAAGGAGGGTGGGTAGGGAACTAACTGAAAAAAACAGAGTCAAAACTTCCAGTTCAGTTAATATTCAATGCAACACAAATAAATCAATTAAAATGCTGTATTATTTGAAAAAAGTGCAGATAAAAGGTACTTAAATTATCTTATACATCCAGTTGAATGCAGCTAGATTTTAGCTGGCCGAAGCTCAGGTTTTAAGCCTGAGCTTGTACATTTTAAGACATACAAGGCATCCTTGGATTCCACCCAGATGGACCTTTAGCATATCCACAAAACAAACAGCACCAGAACTACTACATCCAAGGATTTAAACTTTGCTTGTGATTTAAATCAGACATGTTGGAGGACAGGTATGTATCTCAGAGAATACCCATTGTTTGGAATAGGCTTCCAGTCCATGTGAAGCTGAGCCCTTCCCTAACCATTTTACAGGGCAACCTGGGCCAGTGGATAGAAATTTGAAAATTCAGTCCTGATCTGACACCTATGTCTCTGATGGACAGTGGCAGCAATTAAAGCATGCCCTAACTTACATACATCCCTTAAAATAACCTGTAATGAACAATAACTCATGGGATACATTTGGGTTGCACTGCTAGGCTTATAAAGGCCCCAGTGGCCATTAGCCCAGCATAAACCATGAAGGTGCTAAAATCTATTGACAATCTACTGAAGTAGGCTGAAATAGTTAGGTAGGGGCTGGGCAAAATAATTAATTAATTAAAAAGATGAAGTTATATAAACTAGTTTACTAGGAACAGATCTCCCCTTGTGGAAAGGACATTGTGCAAGAGCTAAGTATAAGGGTGTCATTTGTTAATTCTGTAGAACACTGTCTCATTTGGATGGTGCAGTGGTGCAGCAGTAGCATTGTCCCCTCACAGAAAGAGGTTCTCTTTCAATTCTTAGCTGGAGTGCCTTCTGTGCGGAGTCTGCATGTCCTCCCTGCATTCGTGTGGGTTTTCTCCGGGTGCTCCGGTTTCCTCCCACGTTGCAAAAACATGTGTCTGGAGCTTTTCTCCTAGGCCTCCACTGAAAATTGGCTTCATTCCAAGTCCATCTTTCCTGGTAAACAAATGTTAAATAATAAAAAATAATTAGACAGACTCTTAGATTTATTAGTTGGGCAAATAACAATATCATTGATATAAAAAGTTTCTAGGATGCTGGAAAAGGATATTTTAAAGACATTTATGAAGGTGGTAAATAGAACAGGGTCAGGTATACTTGTTCTGACAGTAAGAAGGAAAATTTTATTTAAACTCAGAAAGATCAGTTGGTCAGGTAGCTTTTTAGCCATGCATTACTCATAAATGGGATATTAAAACAAAAGCCTTTTGGGTAAAACTTATCCATCCAGAGTTACCTGTCTAGAGACAAAGGCTAAGAAGCATGATGAGAAACTGTACTTTAATAAATGGCTGAGTGAGCCCCATTGTATACTGGGATAATATCCTTTAGAGTACGTGAGATGCTTATCAGAAAGGTGTATTGTCTAAGTCCGGGGGTACACTGGGATAATATCATTTAGAGTACATGAGAAGCTTATCAGAAAGGTGTATTGTTTATGTCAAGTGGTCAGCTGGGATAATATAACTTAAAGGTGTATTGTCTATGCCCAGTGGTATGCTGGGATAATATCACTTAATGGTGTATTGTCTAAGTCTGGGGGTACACTGGGATAATATCATTTAGAGTATGTGAGATGCTTTTCAGAAACTTGTATTGTTTATGTCAAGTGGTAGGCTGGGATAATATTACTTAAAGGTGTATTGTCTATGCCCAGTGGTATGCTGGGATAATATCACTTAAAGGTATATTGCCTGTGTCTGGCGGTACGCTGGTATAATATCACTTAAAGGTGTATTGTCTATGCCCAGTGGTACGCTGGGATAATATCACTTAAAGGTGTATTGTCTATGTCCAGTGGTACGCTGGGATAATATCATTTAGAGTACGTGAGATGCTTATCAGAAACGTGTATTGTCTAAGTCCGGGGGTACACTGGGATAATATCATTTAGAGTACGTGAGATGCTTATCAGAAAGGTGTATTGTTTATGTCAAGTGGTAGACTGGGATAATATAACTTAAAGGTGTATTGTCTATGCCCAGTGGTACGCTGGGATAATATCACTTAAAGGTGTATTGTCTAAGTCCGGGGGTACACTGGGATAATATCATTTAGAGTATGTGAGATGCTTATCAGAAATGTGTATTGTTTATGTCAAGTCCGGGGTACACTGGGATAATATCATTTATTGTCTATGCAGTGAGATGCTTATCAGAAAGGTGTATTGTTTATGTCAAGTGGTAGACTGGGATAATATAACTTAAAGGTGTATTGTCTATGCCCAGTGGTACGCTGGGATAATATCACTTAAAGGTGTATTGTCTAAGTCCGGGGGTACACTGGGATAATATCATTTAGAGTATGTGAGATGCTTATCAGAAATGTGTATTGTTTATGTCAAGTGGTAGGCTGGGATAATATCACTTAAAGGTATATTGTCTATGCCCAGTGGTATGCTGGGATAATATCACTTAAAGGTATATTGCCTGAGTCTGGCGGTACGCTGGGATAATATCACTTAAAGGTGTATTGTCTATGCCCAGTGGTATGCTGGGATAATATCACTTAAAGGTGTATTGTGTCTTCACTCATTTACACAACATGTAAATGAAGTTGTATAATTATTGACTATAGCTTGGTTATAATTTGTTGGTGCCATTTTCCCGTACTGTTATGCAGATAAAATATTACATTTATTTCAGTGGATATTAAGATTATCTTGCCAAATCAACATCACAGCAATATATTTCTGAATATTAAAAACAAATTGTACAGTGGTAATGTTAACAAACCTACAATTGGAACTAAAATGGATTTGGAAGGTTGGTTTATTTCTGAGGTCCCTGATTTAAAGATTTGTTGCTTCTAGATATGAATGTAAGATTTATTATAACAATGGCAACATTTTGTAGATGAATTTAGTACAGTTGTTAAAACTACATGAAAAAGTACAATCCTGTTTTGTTATCACTGTAAAATAGTTAATGTTACCTAGCTGACTTGCAAATAAAATAAAGAATTTCAAATGCTGGATCTTTGGAACAGTGAACCTTTAAGTGTGATTAGAAGAGAATATACACTAAGTCCAGAAATGCAGTGTTTTAAAATATTTCTCCTTCTCCAAAGTACCGTGATCTTGGATTACAAGAATTACTATACATTAGCACAAAGTGCAGATAGACTTCCACTGCAAAATACTTTAATGATATAACATCGATTGCTAGTCTCTGTTATTTGTCTGATTTGCAATTTGTTTTTCAAAGTGGCAGGATTTACAGTATCAGGTCTATCAGTTCTGAAGAGGGACTGTGGAATATATTTAAAAAAGCGTCATAGAAGCTAAATTAATTTTATTCTATGTATATTCCACCTTTCTGCTAAAATATGATCAAATCTCTATCAGAAAAGATATGTACAGAATATGAATTTTTGTTCAAATCAGTGACTGAACAAATAAGTAAATTAATAATTTGATAACTAGGTAAGAACAGTAATTCTCACAGGCTTTTTTTCCTGCTTCAACCATGATCTTGTGGGTACACGATATCTGTATGGGCCTTTTAGGGTTGCCATTTCACATACTTTCCATATATTTGGGGAGAAAGTGATGCAAACATTAAGTGAACATGCAAGCTCCACAAAAACACCAACCTAAGATCAAGCTCAAACCACGTAGTATTGAGATATAATGCAAAACATTTTCCATTGTATTCTATCAGCTCTATGTATCTATGAGTGACAGGAAATGAAAGATGAAATGCCATTTTAGGTTTAGAAATGTTTGCGTTGTGATTACTGATTGGTCATCATTATCTAATGTTTGTTCTTGTAACTGTTTTAGGAAGTAAGGAAGGTCAGTGACTGCTACTACAGACAACTATGAATCCTGATGTCATAAACATATGCGTGTCCCACTCCAAAGTTCTTTTTTTGCTCGAGTCAGTTCCTTAAACAAATGTCCTTATATTTTCACTTTGCTGCTACAGTTATAACAAATACCTCAGCAAATCTTTCTGATGCAGGGCGTTGCCAGTCTTTCTTTGCTAAAAGAAAAAAAAAAGAAAAAAATAATTAATCAGTAATTACCATACTGATTTCATTTCCCTTAATTTTTCCCCAACTATTTTCCATCTTTCTCTTTTCCAAATCTACTTACATTAAGCCCTCTAGACTAGACTGTTCTCTCCTTTCCTACTCTCTGCACATTCTACATGGCTATTACCTGAGAACTCCTCTCTACTACCCCTATTTATCCTCTGTACTACCCCACTGTTACTTCTATAACAAAAGACTTTATTCTGCTGATGGCGTTCTTATATTAATTTATTATTCAATAATTTCAAAGTAAAAGAAAATGCTGCAGTTTTATTGTTATAATGTACTTGAAATGAAAACTGGAAAGCTACTGACAGAACAAAGTGATCATTTACATACAGAATTTTGGAAATTTGCTATGTTAAGAGGTCGCGATACAATTTTTGCTACATTTTGTAAGTAAAAAGAACTCAGCATTCTTAGTGCATTTCAGTGTTTTATATGTTATCACACTTAATTCTGTGTGTACATCTCAGTTTATGTTCCACAAAATGGATGGAGCATCTTGTCCAATTTTTTGCACCTACTACTTCCCAGTGATGTGCTGCCTACATGTTTTGAGCGATTCATACTCGAGTGTTGGTTTCACTACTCCTTTGGTTCACTTTGAACACATTGCCCCCAGCCCTGAGCTCTGCCCCCAGCCCTGAACACTGCCCCCAGTCCTACGCTTTACCCAGTGTATATGTATCACAATATGAGTTGCTAAGATTGGTGTGGCTTTAGTTAAACCCGTTGAACTGAATACTTGAATTTTGATCACAATTGCCTTTTTTTCCAGTCATCATGACTTTCCGTTCTCCTTGGCATCCTTTTCTTTTCATAACACAACAAATATTGACCTGTCTGAGTTGAATGGTATCCACTTTTAAATCCTTCTTTCTTTGTACAGTAGATAATTATATCCAGCATTATTTTCTTCCTCAATCTCACTTTCTTCACTTTTCATAATAGCCCCTTAAAGTCGAAACCCTTGCCAAAGTTTCCCATTCCCTGATTTAAGATTTCAGCTGTACCATTCCTTTTCTAATATTTCATAACTTTCTTTAGTTACTAAGTGTTAACAATCTTATCACTGCTGTGCCTTTCTCATAAAAATAAAACTGCTGTACCCAGTATTTCTATGTAACTATGGTGAATATTTTAGTTATTTTCCTTTGCACTGAACTTACCTGCACAACTCAAGGTTCCAGAAAGATCCTGCCTAGAGCTAGAATCCAGGCCTTGTCATCTGAGTCCATTTCCCTGACAATGTTATAGCTGAACACTTTGGAAGACCTGGCTGGTGCTGTATGTTAATGAACCATATGAGACATTTCTTTTGGAGACCACTCGTGCAGTCATCTGCAGTTCTGGAATGATTTTAACTGCATACATACCCTGCATAGTTATAACAATTGCTTGAATTTAAACCAATATAACTTACAGTCTGAGACATGGTAATGCATTCATGAGGGAAGATCTGAAGCATATCTTACATACCTGCACTATCTTAAGGTGTAAGCAAAAAACAAATGTATAAGTCAAGGTTATTCTTTCATCCTGATGCTTTGTCACTGTAGACTGTCAGGGAAATGATCAGGACCAGAAAAATGACTAACATTTCTCATTGTGAGAGGTGGTCTTGCAAGGATGCCTCATCAATATTTTAGTCTTTCCATATAATACATTTGTTTAGGATATTGTGTGGCATTTTATAACATTATCAGATGTGCCATCTAGGAAGCCTGAGGGAATGTACTATTCTATTATTGTGTGTTCCTCATTTTTCACATTTTTCTTTCTCTTGTATTACATAATTTGCATTTTGTGGTCGTTCACTAATATATATTTTTTAACAATGCATTTTTCAATTATGTAATCTTTAAAGTATCTACTTGAATTTTCTGTTTTGTTTTGCTTTTTTCTCCACCTAGTTCTTAAGTATGTTTATTTCTGGTGACCCTTTACATTTTTTTACCTGATTGGTCAAGGGACATTTTGTATCTGTTTGGTCATGAGACATAGACATCTATTTAAGGAAGCCATTTTGATTCAACCAGTTTTGAGTCTGAAGAAGTTACCAATAACAGAAACTCTCAGAAGTGGTGCCCAGAAGCCAAAACCTGTAAATTCCCAAATGAAAGATACCAGGAAGGAGAATAACCACAGCAAAAAATTTGATCATAAAACTCTCAACTTTAATAAAAAATTCAAATACATAGATGCTTAACTGAAATCACCACATGTTCATCTTCCTTATAAAAAAGACTTCATCAGATGCATGCATTTATTGTGTTTGGACTTATTTGCATTCCTTTGATTAGAAGCAAAAAAAAAAATTGTGAATTAATGAAAATGGCCAAAAATAATACTTTTGCCAAAAAAATAAAGTCAGCACTGAAGACCCAAGAAACTATAGGGTATTTTATTATCAAATACAGACCTCAGATTTGTTGCAAAACTATTGGCTGATACATACTAGTTCAGCACATGTCTGAGTTCTACACTTTAGGTAACGGAGGTAGCTGAAGAAAGCCTTATGGTTATCCTTAGCTGTGTTTGCTAAATGTTTCTCAGAGTTGCCCTTAGAGGATTTTATAAGTTGTCTTATTAGTTTATTTAGGCTTAGGAGGTTGCTTTTCCAGTGCGGAGACCTCCCTTTGGTATTCTCAAACAACAGTTTCTTACACTTGTTGTATAGTTTATTTATGTGAAATGTCCATCAGGGTGGCTTGTTCTTTTCTTGAGTCTCTTACTTTTGTCCTATCCAGTACAGCTGAGTCTATACATTTGTATAAGTGTTGGTACAGGGCATTAGAGTAAACTTTAGAATAGTTGCCAATGCCATTTGTGGGGACTGGAGCTTGAAAATTATTTATGCCAACCCCTAGGAGGATATAGTTAGCTTTGGTGAAGTGTTTTAATCTGACTTTACCACTGATGGGTTCTCTCTGTTTTCTGCACTTGTACTGTGTTTTAATTGTATTTGCTGCATTTAGACCATATCTGTTGCAATTTCAACTGTATTTTTTTTTTACTGTTCTTACTGTGTATTTACTGTGTTCTGATTCTTGGTTGAACTTCTAGTTGCTGTAGCATAAGCTAGATTCAGATCTGCTGAATCTAGTTCTGGTTGTACAGACTGAGCACTAAATTAGGAAATCTTTTATTGGAGGGCCCCCCAATGCCCCTGTGGGAGGAAGGTACAGTTTGGACTGCAGTAAGAAAGGCATTCTACGTTGCATATTTGTTTACAAAAGGCATAGCCTCAAGAACAAAAGAAGTTATAACCCCACTTTACTCATCCCTTATCAGACTCATAATTGAGTATAATGCCCTCTTTGGTATGTACCTTACTAGGCACCTGCAGCAACTGGAGAGACCCCAGAGATTTTTTATCTAGGAAGATCCATGGTCTTCAGCACATACCTTATACAAAGACTGAAGTCTTTGTCACTGTATTCAGTAGCATATAAGCTGCTTAGGGGAGACTTGTGCATGGCTTAAAGGGCAATCTCTGACCCAAGCCTGATAAAGTTTCTGCAGATCCATAGGTCACATGGGACTAGAATTACCTACTCTAGTGACCTAAATCTGGCCTGAGGATTTAAATAGGACATGCTGGAGAGACAAATTCATCTCACAGAGGTTGCCACTTCTCTGGAATACGCTACCAATTCATGTTAACTACAGCACCTCTATAACTCTGTTCAAAAGAAGCCTGAATGAATGGTTGGGAAATCACAAATTCCTGCTGGGAATAACTCCCATATCCCTCTTGGACATGGGCAGTAATTACTAATAATAATCTTGGACACTGACTAAACTATTTCTCTTGAAATATAACAGGTGTAATAGGCTAGGCATTGAATGGCCCTCAGGTCAATAGCATAGTGACCTCCAAAGAACCTATGAACAAGAAACGATCTTAGATAAATCTAATTAAAAAGGACATTCTGTGTTTCTGTATAACAGAGTACAGAAAGCCAGTAGCTCCTAGCAAGGCTGATACACCAGAAAGCAGAAACTGACGATACTCATGCAAGTGTTATGTATTTAATTAATTACATTAATTAATTAATAATTTGTTGATTATGTTTGACATCAGAAAAATATTTGATGCAGTAAATTGGTAACTTATGTTTGAAGGTCTAAAATACAGAAACCTCAGTAACAATTTTTTGCCATGATTAAAATCTATATAGAAGAAGCAGCAAGCAAGCAGATTTTTTAATTTATAAAGACTTGGTCAACAGTATACACATAAGCAGGGTTAATAAAGTTTTCTAGTGTCACTTGCACTATTTGTCTTAATTATTGAAGAGTTTGCTTAAAAAAACAGGTAAGAACTTGACATTGCTTTTCAAGTGAGAAAGGGTAGGCCCTGGTTTGTTTGGTGATGTTTGCAATCTGATGGCAGAAAAGGTAGACAACGTCCTGCCAAGAATATTAAAGATAATTCAACATTTTGAAGAGTATTCTGGATTAAGTTGTAACAAAGAAAAGTCAGTAGTTACCAGCATAAGAAAAGAAGAGGCCTGGGTAACTGATGAGACACAAAAGAAATCTGACCCAGTTTATTTAGGTTAAAACGTAGAAAAAGGACCTTAAGGAAATAACTGAAAATAATATGCAGAAAACTGTAGATAAAATGATAGCCGTTCGATTCTCGGCGTGGCTTGGGAGTGCCTTCTGTGTGGAGTCTGCATGTCCTCCCCGCGGTTGGGTAGCATTCGAAAGACATGCGTGCATAAATGGGCGTGCCTTTGTTGAAGGTATGGAGTCGAGCTGGCACCTCGGCGTTTCATAAAAATCTACTGCCAATCATTAGTGGACCGGAGTTCCGCTGTGGCGACCCCTTACTGGGAAAAAGCCGAAAGACAAACAACAACAATTGCAAGATAAAATTTTAAAATCAATACTCTAGCACAGAATCCATGCCATTAAGATTACAATTTCACCAATTATTTATAACCTT